>NW_026800307.1:0-48334 GCF_032191835.1 Heteronotia binoei
AACAGGATTTGGATGGTAGAAATCTGGAATCAACCAGAAATCTAACCCTCCCTCCACCCCCCCCCCCCCAAGAATAGCAGCAAAGCAGAAGAAGAAGAGGAGATTATTGGATTTATACCCCACTCTTAACTACCCAAAGGAGTCTCAGAGCGGCTTATTTCCTTTCCCTTCCCCTCACCCACAACAGACACCCTGGGAGGTAGGTGGGGGCTGAGAGAGCTCTCCAAGAACTGCTTTTGAGCAGAACAGCTCTGAAAGAGTTATCCTTATCATTAACAGCCTCTCTCAGCTGTTGTGAACTGAGGGCCCCTTGTGGCTTCCTTGACGGAGTCCGTTCCATCTCATGTTCGGTTCTCCCTCTTTTCCTGCTGTCTTCAAACTTTTTCTAGTATTATTGTCTTTCCCAGTGACTCTTGTCTTCTTCAGATGTCTCCAAAGGACAATAGGCTTCGTTTCACGCCCTGCCCTAGAATTAATGGATGCAACCAATACTCCCTCTAAGCTGTGGGGTCTTGTGAGCAAAAATTCTACTTCATGAGCTACTGGCATTAAAGTTGGGAGCTACTGCAAGAAGATGAAGAAGAAGATGATATTGGATTTATTTCCTGACCCATACTCTGAATCTCAGAGTTTCAGAGTGGTCACAATCTCCTTCTTACCTCCCCCCCCCCCACAACAGACAGACACCCTGTGAGTTAGGTGGGGCTGAGAGAGCTCTTACAGCAGCTGCCCTTTCAAGGACAACTCCTACGAAAGCTGGGGCTAACCCAAGCCAATTCCAGCAGGTGCAAGTGGAGGAGTGGGGAATCAAACCCGGTTCTCTCAGTTTGCTTTGGGGCTATTTTTCCTGAACTAAGACAAAAATGTGTGAGCTGGAGGCTAAAAAAACTGGTGAGCTAGCTCACACTAACTCAGTTTAAAGGGAACACTGGATGCAGCCCAGGTCATTTCAATTTCAACGAGCAGGAATCCCAGGTAGATGCTGCAAGTGATCACCTGTGCTGTCATGCAGTTCTTTCAGTTTGGTCTGAGCAGATCCTGTAGGTATACCATCACCAGTGTTCCCTCTAAGGTGAGTTAGTGTGTGAGCTAGCTCAGATTTTTAGCCTCCTGCTCACGTTTTTTTTGTCTTAGCTCAGGAAATATGGCCCCAGAGCACACTAATTTATGCAGTAGCTCACAACTTTAATACCAGTAGCTCACAAAGTAGAATCATAGAATCATTACAGTAGTTAAAGCAACCAACTCGTTCTTAGAAAGATACAGAATCTGTGATTCCTATGACAACTTGTATTGTTCAATATAGAACAGAGAATCATAGAGTTGGAAGGGACCTCTAGGGTCATCTAGTCCAATCTCCTGCACAATGCAGGAAACTCACAAATATCTCCCCCTAAATTCACAGGATCTTCATTGCTGTCAAATGGCCATCTAGCCTCTGTTTAAAAACCTCCAAGGAAAGAGCCCACCACCTCCTGAGGAAGCCTGTTCCACTGAGGAATCGCTCTAACAGCCAGGAAGTTTCTTCCTAATGTTGAGCCGGAAACTCTTGATTTAATTTCAACCCATTGGTTCTGATCCTACCTTCTGGGGCCACAGAAAACAATTCCACACCATCCTCTATAGGACAGCCCTTCAAGTACTTGAAGATGGTGATCATATCACCTCTCAGCCGCCTCCTCTCCAAGCTAAACATCCCCAGCTCCTTCAAACCTTTCCTCATAGGACTTGGTCTCCAGACCCCTCACAGACCCCCCTCAAACGAATTTTTGCTCACAAGACTCTGCACCTTAGAGGGAACATTGACAATCACAGTTCAAATTTTGGCTTCTTACCTACCTTTGCAAAAACAGAAAAAAAAATGTGGGTCAACACGAGTATTGTACAAGCTAAATCTGGGCTGTGTTTCGCCTGCAGAGGCATGAGAAGAAATGACCTGGCATCAGCCAAAGCAGTTGGAAGTCGGCACGGAGGAAAGTAGCGGCCGTAATATGCTCAAACGGCCCTGTGAGTCAGGCTGCCTGAAGACTGCTTTTGAAGGCCCCTGTTAAACAAAGAAGCCCTCCTCGCTCGACTGTGTACTCTTGCTCCCATTTATTTCAATGAGGTTTGCATGCCTGACAAGTGAATTATACCCTGTGGCTGGAATCCAGGGAACGGAGTTGTGCGGCCAGGTCCCTTTGCTAGGTGTCAAAGGCAAGGAACCGTGAGCTCCAGCCAGTTCCATTGCTGACAGCAGGAGATCTGCGTTGCTGGATCTTAGCCCACAGAGCCTTTTCAGGTCCACAGCTGAAGCCTTAAAAGAACAAGGAGAAAAGGCAGTGGAAGGAACACAAAGGTGCTGTGCAAGGGGGGTTTTGTTGGGGGCGGAGTGGGGAGCTGATGGCAGAGCAGGGAAATAGTTAGTAGCCGCTATCAAGTTTCAGAAATCTAAAAAACAATTGGGTCAAGAATACAGTTTGACAAATTTTACAAAAATCTATATATTGTATTGTGTTGTTTAATTTGCCAGCAGTGTTTTACTGTACTATTGTTGTCACATTTGGTCTTATTACATAGTTGGCTTTATGAAGAAGCTGCAGGAGCAGCGGAACGGCAATTTAAGCCGGTGATTGAGTGAAGGCAAGAATCTCTCCTTCGGAAGCCAACGTCAGCGGAAGGACTCCGTTTGGAACTTACTCCCGAGTAGTATTACTCCTTATAGACTTTTTAAAAGAATTCGTCGGAGTCATCCTTTAGAAACAGTGTTTTCTCTTTGGGACTTTATGCTCTCTCTGTGATTTATGGTTTTGGAATATAAATTGGATATTTTTGCGCAATACAATATATAGATTTTTGTAAACTTTGTCAAACTGTATTCTTATTTATTTATTTATTTATTTATTTTAAGATTTATATCCTGCCCTTCCCACTAGGTGGCTCAGGGCGGCTTACAACATGTAAAACTAACATAAAATATAAAATTAAACATTAAAATTGACATTTCATAATTTATAGTTAAAAATCTAAACATTTGTAATATACATGAACATTAAATCATACAGCGGTCCTAAAGCTACACTCATCAGTTTCAAGTTCAGTGTTCCATGTTCAGTATTCGGTGTTTCAATGCTCAGTGCCGATTAGTTGTGGGCCAGCCGGAAGAGGGATGTCTTACAGGCCCTGCGGAATTGGGTAAGGTCCCGCAGGGCCCTCACCTCTTCCGGCAGCTGGTTCCACCAAGATGGAGCCATTACGGAGAAGGCCCTATCCCTTGTAACTTTCAAACGGGCTTCCTTTGGCCAACGGGAACAACCAGGAGGTTTTGGGTTCCTGATCTTAGTGCTCGCTGGGGAACGTGTGGGAAGAGACGGTCCCCTCAAGTAGGCAGGTCCAAGGCCATATAGGGCTTTAAAGGTAATAACCAGCACCTTGTACCGAACTCGGTAACGTAATTGGCAGCCAGTGCAGAGCCCGAAAGTCCCGGCTGAATGTGCTCCCACCTTGGGAGCCCTAATAACAACCGGGCGGCGGCGTTCTGCACCAGCTGCAATTTCCAGGTTCGGCACAGGGGCAGCCCCATGTAGAGGGCATTGCAGTAGTCCAACCTCGAGGTGACCGTAGCATGGATCACCGTTGCTAGATCGTCGCGCTCCAGGAAGGGAGCCAACTGCCTTGCCCGCCTAAGATAGAAAAATGCGGACTTGGCAGTGGCTGCTATCTGGGCCTCCATTGTTAAGGAAGGCTCCAGAAGTACCCCCAGGCTCCTGACTCTATGTGTCGCAATCAGCGGCGCACCGTCAAAAACCGGAAGGGGTATTTCCCTTCCCAGACCCCGACGACCCAGGCAAATTCTTGACACAATTGTTTTTAGATCTCTGTTTATATTGTGTTGCCATTGTTTTTCTCTACTATCACGTTTCAGCCTGACCCCTGACGTGGATGGCTCAAGCTAGAAGAAGATATTGGACTTATATCCCACCCTATACTCTGAATCTCAGAATGGTTACAATCTCCTTTTCCTTCCTCCACCCCACAACAGGCACCCCTGTGAGGTAGGTGGGACTGAGAGAGCTCTTACAGCAGCTGCCTTTTCAAGGACAACTCCTGGAGAGCCAGTTTGGTGTAGTGGTTAAGTGTGCGGATTCTTATCTGGGAGAACCGGGTTTGATTCCCCCACTCCTCCACTTGCAGCTGCTGGAATGGCCTTGGGTCAGCCATAGCTCTGGCAGAGGTTGTCCTTGAAAGGGCAGCTGCTGGGAGAGCCCTCTCCAGCCCCACCCACCTCACAGGGTGTCTGTTGTGGGGGAGGAAGGGAAAGGAGATTGTGAGCCGCTCTGCGACTCTTTGGAGTGGAGGGCGGGATATAAATCCAATATCTTCTTCTTCAATATCTTCTTCTTCTTCTTCTTCTTCTTCTTCTTCTTCTTCTTCTTCTTCTTCTTCTTCTTCTTCTTCTTCTTCTTCTTCTTCTTCTTCTTCTTCTTCTATGGCTGACCCAAGGCCATTCCGGCAGTTGCAAGTGGAGGAGTGGGGAATCAAACCCAGTTCTCCCAGATAAGAGTCCACACACTTAACCATTACACCAAACTGGCTAGCCCACTCTCATCAGATATCAAAAGTTAAACAGGGTTGTCCCTGGTAAGTGCTTGGATGGGAGACCACCAAGGAAGTCCAGGGTTGCTGCACAGAGGCAGGCAATGGGAAACCACCTCTCTCAGTTGATTCTTACCAGGTCGGCTCAGACTGGCTTGATGTTTTCATAGGAGCCAAGCAGGGTCAGCCCTGGTTAGTTTTTGGATGAGACACTGCCAAGGAAGTCCAGGGTTGCTAAGCAGAGTCAAGTAATGGGAAACCACCTCTATTGGCTTTCCCTGCCCTGGATGGCCCAGGCTGGCCTGATCTCATCAGATCTCAGAAGCTAAGCAGGGTCAGCCCTGGTTTGAGAGACCACCTAGGGAAGTCCAGGGTTGCATCACAGAGGCAGCAATGACCAATCACTTCTGTTCCTCTCTTGCCGTGAAAACCCTGTGAGGGGCTCCATAAGCCACCCGTGACTTGATGGCACTTTACACACACAGCAAGTGTCAAGCACAGGGAGCAGGGAGGACACAAGTATCCAGTCACTCTAGGCCAGCGGTGACAAACATGTGACTCAGGGGCCAAATTAGGAGAGCCAGTTTGGTGCAGTGGTTAAGTGAGTGGACTCTTACCTGGGAGAACCGGGTTTGATTCCCCACTCCTCCACTTGTACCTGCTGGAATGGCCTTGGGTCAGCCATAGTTCTGGCAGAGGTTGTCCTAGAAAGGGCAGCTTCTGTGAGAGATCTCTCAGCCCCACCTACCTCAAAGGGTGTCTGTTGTGGGGGACGAAGGTAAAGGAGATTGTGAGCCACTCTGAGATCCAGAGATTCAGAGTGGAGGACGGAATATAAATCCAATGTCGTCTTCTTCTTCCAATCATGGACCCGAGCAACTGGCTGTCATCTTGTTTCCTTCTTCCTGTCTCTTGCTTCCTTCTGCATCTCAGCTTGCTTTGCCAGGCTTGCTCAATTGCTGAAGAGCTTCAGAGCAAAGTCTTTATATTCTCCATTGCCTGAGGCTCCTCCTTTGGGGGAGGAAGTGGGGAGGGAGAGCTTGTTTTTCCAGGCTCTCTCAATCACACAGCAGAGCTACTGAGCCAACCTCCTCCCCCTCTTGTTTGTCTGTGTCTTTTATAAAGTTTATATCTCTGCTACATAATCTTAAATAGCTATACACATGGCCTGGCACAACCTGACATGGCCCGGACCAACAAGATCTCATTTATGTCAGATCTGTCCCTCATAACAAACGAATTCGACACCGCTGCTCTAGGCAAAAGCCAGAATCTGGCTCTTCAGCACCTTGGAGAGCTCCCAGGGAGAGCAAAAGTCCCTCCGTTTGCATTCCGGGACTCAGCAGAGCTCTTCTATTGCTTTGAGGACTAGATGACTGCTAACTGGCCGCCATGCAGATGAAATTGAGAGCGATTTAACAGAGAGCTTCACAGGTTCGGAGCTGTGTGCGAACGATCTCAAGTCACTGCTAAACATCTTCTGCGAAACAAATCTCTAGGGGGATGAACGGCTTTGGAGGGTTGATGGATTGATGGCAAGATGTCGCTTAGAGGACCTGAAGTGCTACCGCAAGTTCCAGAGCCTGAAATAGCGTTTTCCCCCTCAGAAAGGCCCGCAGGGAATTCTCCTTCCAGCTTCATTTCAGATAGACTTGAGAGCCGGAAATTCTTGAAAGTTGCTAATAGAGCAGTCCCTCTCCAAAGGCAGGTCTGAATACCGTTACAACCTTTGTGGCATATTCCTTCCCTTGTTAATACCCACTTTAAAGCCAAGGTATGCCGGGGGAGTGATTATCACTGTGTAGTGGGTATTCTCACATAGGACCACATGAGGGGTGACATGATAGAGGTTTGCAAGATTCTGCATGGGATAGAGAAAGTAGAGAAAGACATATTTTTCTCCCTTTCTCACAATACGAGAAGTGGGCATTCAATGAAATTGCTGAGCTGTCTGGTTAGAACGGATAAAAGGAAGTCCTTCTTCACCCAAAGGGTGATTAACACAAGGAATTCACTGCCACAGGAGGTGGTGGCGGCTACAAGCATAGACAGCTTCAAGAGGGGATTGGATAAGCATATGGAGCAGAAGTCCATCAGTGGCTATTAGCCACAACTTATTGTTGGAACTCTCTGTCTGAGGCAGTGATGCTCTGTATTCTTGGTGCTTGGGAGGGGCAACAGTGTGAGGACTTCTAACGTCCTGGCCTTACTGGTGGACCTCCTGATGGCACCTGGTTTTCTGGCCACTGTGTGACACAGAGTGTTGGACTGGATGGGCCACTGACCTAATCCAACATGGCTTCTCTTATGTTCTTATGTTTTATGACCGAGTAGGGGGTCTTCCACCCACCAGGTGATCCTGATGAGTTACTCACCACGCTAGTGGGTCTGAGATGTACTTTTATGTACTGCACAACTCTTGTTTCAATGAAAACAAGCTGGGGGGATGGAAGCGGAAAGGCTGCTGAATTAGGAAACTAACATAGGATGGGACCTTCTTGATCATGGCACCAAAGGTATGGAGCTCTCTCCCCAGAGAGAGTTATCTGTCCCCTTCTGTTGCTATTTTCCACCAGCAGGTGAAGACTTATTTTTTGTTCCATTCTGTGATCCCTCCTTTCTAACCAATATTTTAATGTTTTGTGTGTCTTTTAACTGTGTTGTTTAATTGCTTTAATGATGCGCGTTTGGGAGGGGGGGTTGGTTTTAATGGTTCTAAAAAGCGATTTTATGATCATTTTATCATTTGAGGGGCTGTGGCTCAGTGGCAGAGCATCCGCTTGGCATGCAGAAGGTCCCAGGTTCAATCCCTGATATCTCCAGTTATAAGATCTGGCAGTAGGTGACGTGAAAGACCTCAGCCTGAGAGCGTGGAGAGCTGCTGCCAGTCTGAGTAGACAATACTGATTTTGATGGGCCAAGGCTCTGATTCAGGATAAAACAGCTTCATGTGTGCTTGTGTAAGTTTTTAATTGTTGGCTACCTTGGTGGCCCTTGAAAGGGCAGTAAGTGGGATATAAATTTTGGAAACTCATAAAATAAATCAAGAATTTTTTTAAAAAAAATCTTTAATTGTGTTTGTGTGCCTTATAAAGTTTAGATCCCTGCTCCTTGGCATTGCATTTTATGTCATGGTCCGGCCCGACAAAGTCTGGTTTATGTCAGATCCGGCCCTCATAACACCCCTGGGCTAAACTGTTTGACAAAAATACAACAGAGCCCTGTTTGCAACCAGCAAAGAGATTCTGAGACAAACTGATGTTGGAACAACCCCGCAGCGGGACACAAATGCATGCTTCTGTATGGATGGAAGGCGAAAGTCCTGCAGCTCTGATTTTGTATTTTCTCCCATCTGAACCTGCCCTGAGAAGAATGGGAAATGCTTTGGAAGAGAAAGTGCCAAACTATATAAGGCAGCTGTCCCTCATCTTTTTGAGCCCGTACACACCTTTGGAATTCTGACATGCCATAATGGAAGCAGCAGCAACATGGTTGTCACAAAATGACTGCCGCAGAAGGTGGTGCTTCCCACAAAATGGCTGCTGATGGGGGTGGAAAGGAAAGGTCCCCTGTGCAAGCAGCAGTCATTTCCGACACATTGGCTCTCCCACAAAATGGCTGTCCCAGTTTAACTTCAGCCACGCAGTGAAGATCCTTGTGCTGGGTTGGCAGCTGCCTCCAAAGCAACATTTTTTTTCAAAATCTGCACTGCCAATCAGAAGCTGTGCTGGGCAAAAGCTCCAACTGACCTTGCCCACTTCCTAAAAACACTCGGGCAGGCACCGGAAAAGGTGTTGGCACATGCCCAGGGGCGCTATGTTGGGGGCCCCTGTTGTAGGGAGAAAGAGATGGGACAAGGAATGCTGATCTGGAGCAGACACATTCAATGTTCCCTCTAAGCCGCAGAGTCTTGCGAGCAAAAATCCTATTTTGTAAGCTACTGGCATGAAAGTTCCCAGCTAAAGTTGTGATATGGTGGCTAAAAAGGGAAATGCAATTTTGGGCTGTATCAACAGAAGTATAGTGTCCAGATCATGTGAAGTGATGGTATCACTTTACTCTGCTGTGGTAAGACCTCACCTAGAGTATTGTGTTCAGTTTTGGGGCACCACATTTTAGGAAGGATATAGAAAAGCTGGAACGGGTCCAGAGGAGGGCAATGAAGATGGTGAGGGGTCTGGAGACCAAGTCCTATGAGGAAATGTTGAAGGAGCTGGGGATGTTTAGCCTGGAGAGGAGGCGGCTGAGAGGTGATATGATCACCATCTTCAGGTACCTGAAGGCCTGTTGTATAGAGATGCTGTGGAATTGTTTTCTGTGGTCCCAGAAGGTAGGACCAGAACCAGTGAGTTAAAATTAAATCAGAAGAGTTTCCGGCTCAACATTAGGAAGAACTTCCTGGCTGTTAGATCGGTTCCTCAGTGGAACAGGTTTCCTCGGGAGGTGGTGGGCTCTCCTTCCTTGGAAGTTTTTAAACAGAGGCTAGATGGCCATCTGACAGCAATGAAGTTCCTGTGAATTTAGGGGGAGGTATTTGTGAGTTTCCTGCATTGTGCAGGGGGTTGGACTAGATGACCCTGGGGGTCCCTTCCAACTCTATGATTCTGTGATTCTACTGCATAAATTAGTGTGCTTCTTCCTGAGCTAAGACAAAAATGTGTGAGCGAGAGGCTAAAAATCTGTGAGCTAGCTCATGCTAACTCAGCTCAGAGGGAACACTGGTCACATCCTGTCTGATCGTCTTGCTTTCAGTTGCCCTCGACGCAGACGTGATGCTAACAGTTTCCCTGTGATCGTAAGCAAAACAGAACCTTGTTCATAGGCTAATCTGCACCTCGTCATCAATGTTTTAGCTGCTGTGGAAAATTCTTTCTGTGCTTTTGCAGCCTGGTCTATAATAAGGAGGGATGATAGATAGATAGATAGGGGTTTGGGGTTTTTTTTGCAACCCCCCCTGTAAAACCTAAAGACATCTCGTCTCCTTAAATGCTTTCAAACCTTCCGAGGTGTCACCGTGTCACCATTTCACTTCATTAGGCACCAAAGGCATGGATTTCAAAACATCAAAGCAACCACCGTCTCCCTCCAGAAATGGGAACGGCTCTTTTGATCTCTCCCCTCAGCATCCCTTCACCCCCGGATTAATAGATACTGTACATTACCGAAACCTACAGGGGATCCTCTTCCCAGTTCCTCCATATGTTCTGGGGCAGTTTGGGGGTTGCTTCTCTGATTCCCTCTGAAGCTTTTGAATTTTTGAATTTTTTTTTTTTTAAAAATCCCCTGTGTTGTCTTGTGTTGGCAACCCAGCAGGAAGGGCGCACCCGGCCCATTGCGAGTCCTCTGGCGGCTTTGAAGCTCGTCACAATCAAAATGCTTTTACTTGGGGTGGGGTGAGATCAGCCAGCTGTTTATTTGATGCCCGCTTTTACAGAGCGATCCGCGGAGATAATCTCCCGGCCCTCCCCACCCCCACCTTGCAGAGAGCTTAATCTGCTAATGTTGCTTGAGACATCAAAAATGGCCCCCTCCCTGTTCCCTGTGGCTTGTTGGTTACATGTCTGTTAAGGTGGAAGTTATATAACGTGTCTGTTGTGTCTGTGCAGAACATGGGGCTGTGTGGACATCAGTGGGGCTCCTTCAGATTTCCACGAAGAACAAAGAATCCCGTGGTACCTTGAAAGGCTAAGAAATGTATTAGGGTATGAACTGGGATCAGCAAGGGGCTTTTGGACTCGTGTAAACCGTAAGAGCCCCGTGGTGCAAAGTGGTAAAGCTGCAGTACTGCAGTTGGAGCCCTCTGCTCACAACCTGAGTTCGATCCCAGCGAAAGCTGGTTCAGGTAGCTGGCTCCAGGTTGACTCAGGCTTCCATCCTTCTGAGGTCGGTCAAAGGAATACCCAGCTTGCTGGGGGGGGGGGGGTGGAGCGTAGATGACTGGTGAAGGAAATGGCAAACCACCCCGTAAAAAGCCTGCCGTGAAAACGTTGTGAAAGCAGCATCACCCCAGAGTCGGAAATGACTGGTGCTTGCACAGGGGACTACCCTTACCTTTTTAAAAACCGTATGAACGCGTTTCTGCAGGGCTTGCAAAACAGAGATGTTTCACCAAGCCTATGGTTGAGGCTAGCAAGGGTTTACCATCAAATCTGAGTGTTCGTTTCAGATCTTAGAAAAATAAGATGACATATGATATACACAAGCTGGAACGGGTCCAGAGGAGGGCGACGAAGATGGTGCGGGGTCTGGAGACCAAGTTCGATGAAGAAAGGTTGAAGGAGCTGGGGATGCAGATGAAAGGCAGAGAAGGCTGGGGCCTGGGAAGAAAACCTAAAAGGCCCAAGCCCAGGCAGGGGGTGTTCTTTTTCTAGGAGGCAGAGATGAGGAAGAGCTGCTGCAAGGAAGAGACCCTCGCCCTTAGAGGAAGAGTGAGTAGGTCCAGGTCTGAGACAGTCTATGGACAGTAAGTCCAGACGCGTTAGGGCATTTATTTATTTTCCCTTCACCCCTTCTACTGTTTAATGCACCTTGTTTGTTATATTGCACTGACTGATCTTTTAAATAAACCTTTTTTTCTGTTGTTCACGCCTCTTATTTGGCCGAAGCTAAAGGAGGCCTGAAGAGCTTGGGAGGGAACTCTGGGCCTTCTCAAGGGAGACCCTTAACCCAAAGTGGTGGCAGCAATAGGTAATTCCCCCATGAGTTGTGACACCTCCCCGTAGGGTTGCCATCCTCCAGGTGGGGCCTGGAGATCTCCCACTTTTACAACTGATCTTCAGCTGGCAGCTCTCCTGGAGAAAATGACTTCTTTGAAGGGTGGACTCGATGGCATTGTACCATCCTGAGGCTTCTCCCCTCCCCAAACCCTGCCCTCTCCTGGGTCCACCCCCAAAGTCTCCAGGTATTTTCCACCATGGACCTGGCAGCCCTACCTCCCCAAACCCCAGCCACCACATCCAAAATCTCCCCTAGCCAATACTGAATTGTTGCCCATCTGCGGCATATGCATACAGACACATTCCAAGTTCCTGTTTTCCTCGCTGTGTTTCCCACCCTCCTGCAATGTTTCGAGATTTGAACAGGCAGGCAGAGATTTCTGGGGCTGACAATAGCACCCATACGCAATTTATCTTGTCAAAACTCTTTCCTTCTGCCCTTAGCTCCCATTTTGTTCTCATTAATAGCGATTATTAGAAAAAAACCGGGGCTAAATGCTTCCTTTGGAATGATTTATCCAAATGCTGAACTCCGTAATTAGGGAAGTCGAGCCATTATCCCGTTAGCTGCTGTCAAGACTCAGTTTCTGCATCTGAGTTAATTTTAAGCCCTTGACCCATAACTATACACATATTTATTGCTTTTGTTCCGCCACCGGGTGAAACAACATCTATCTGGCAACTGGGGGACGGGGGGGGGGGGGGGGACGGGACGGGTGGAGTTTCATTCAATTTGGAAGAAGAAGAAGATATTGGATTTATATCCTGCCCTCCACTCCGAATCTCAGAGTCTCAAAGCGGCTCACAATCTCCTTTACCTTGTTGTTATTGTTCAGTCGCACAATCGAGTCCGACTCTTTGCGACCCCATGGACAAAGTCACGCCAGGCCCTCCTGTCTTCCACCATCCTCCGAAGACTGCTCAAATTCGTGTTTGTTACATCAGTAACACTGTCCAACCATCTCATCTTTTGCCATCCCCTTCTTCTTTTGCCTTCTGTCTTTCCCAGCATCAGGGTCTTCTCCAGTGAGTGCTCCCTTCTCATTGAGTGGCCAAAGTATTTGAGCTTCAGCTTCAGCATCTGACTTTCCAGGGAACAGTCTGGGTTGATTTCCCTTAGGACTGACTGATTGGATCTTCTTGCAGTCCAAGGGACTCTCAATATTCTTCTCCAGCACCACAGTTCAAAAGCATCTATTCTTCTGCGCTCGGCCTTCCTTATGGTCCAGCTCTCACAGCCATACATTACTACTGAGAATACCATCGCTTTGACTATACGGACTATTGTTGGCAGGCTGATGTCTCTACTTTTTATTATACTGCCCAGATTTGCCATAGCTGTCCTCCCAAGGAACAAACATCTTTTAATTTCATGGCTACAGTCACCATCTGCAGTGATCTTGGATCCCAGAAATCTGAAGTCTGTCACTACTTCCATTATCTTCCCCTTTTCTTTGCCAAGGTGTGATGGGGCCGGATGCCATGATCTTAGTTTTTTGATGTTGAGTTTCAAGCCTACTTTTGTGCTCTCCTCTTTCACCCTCAACAAGAGGTTCTTTAGGTCCGCGTCACTTTCTGCCATTAGAGTGGTGTCATCTGCATATCTGAGGTTGTTGAAGGTTTTCCCAGCAATCTTAATTCCGGCTTGTGCTTCATCCAGGCCAGCAATCCGCATGATGTACTCTGCAAATAAATTAAATAAGAAGGGTGACAATATGCATCCTTGTCGAACTCCTTTTCCTATTCTAAACCAATCAGTTGCTTCTTGACCCTACACCAAACTGGCTCTCAAACTGGTGGCAATTTTTTTTCCACAGCATCCGTGTAATACTTTCCTCCTTCCAACATCTGTGTGGCATAGGAATGGGACTTCTGTAGGGTCTTGTTAAAGCAACAACAGACCATTCCTTGGGCTCCTTGTTTTTAGGGCTGCCAGCCTCCAGATAGGACCTGGGGATCCCTTGGGGTTACAGCTGCTCCCCAGACTACAGAGATCAGTTCCCCATGGAGAAAATGGATTCTTTGGATGGTGGACTGTCAGGGCCGGCCCTGCCACTAGGCGTACTAGGCAATCTCCTAGAGTGCCGGCCTTCTGGGGGTGCTGAATGGGGTGCCCCCCATGTGACTCGGTAATGTTATCAGTGCAGGGGGCGGCGGCAGAAGTTAGCCTTGCCTAGGGTGCCAGACTCTAATCTGGGAGAAGTGGGTTTGATTTCCCACTCCTCCACACGTGGCTGCTGGGTGACCTTGGGTTCAGCCGCAGTTCTCTCAGAGCTGTTCTCCCAAGAACAGTTCTCAGTCAGAGCTCTCTCAGCCCCACCTGTCTCACAGGGTATCTGTCGTGGGGAGAGGAAGGGAAGGAGATCGAAAGCCACTCTGAGACACCAAGTGAAGGACAGGGTATACATCCAAACTCCTCCTCCTTCTCCCAGAAGTGATGTCACCATACTAAGCAACATCTTTCCCCCCAGGACCCTCCCTTAGAAGTTTCCCAGAACCAGGTGTGGGCCTGACCACACTAGCTACAGCTCCCTAGATACAACTAGAGGGAAATCTATTGCAGGGGTGGCCAAATTGCAGCTTGGGAGCCACATGTGGCTCTTTCACACATATTGTGTGACTCTCGAATCCCCCACTATCCCATCAGATGGCTTGGAGAAGGCATTTCTCTTTTTGAATCAGTTCTCCAAGCCAAGCCAGCTAGCAGCTTGGAGAATGCATTTATAGTTAAAGTTGCTGTCTTTCCACCTTTCTCCTCCCATCTATTTGCCTTCCTTCCTTCCTTCCTTCCTTCCTTCCTTCCTTCCTTCCTTCCTTCCTTCCTTCCTTCCTTCCTTCCTTCCTTCCTTCCTTCCTTCCTTCCTTCCTTCCTTCCTTCCTTCCTTCCTTCCTTCCTTCCTTCCCTCCCTCCCTCCCTCCCTCCCTCCCTCCCTCCCTTCCTTCCTTCCTTCCTTCCTTCCTTCCTTCCTTCCTTCCTTCCCTCCCTCCCTCCTTCCCTCTTTCCTTCCTTCCTTCCTTCCTTCCTTCCTTCCTTCCTTCCTTCCTTCCTTCCTTCCTTCCTTCCTTCCTTCCTCCCTCCCTCCCTCCCTTCCCCTCCCTCCCTCCTTCCTTCCTTCCTTCCTTCCTTCCTTCCCTCCCTCCTTCCTTCCTTCCTTCCTTCCTTCCTTCCTTCCTTCCCTCCCTCCTTCCCTCCCTCCCTCCCTCCCTCCTTCCTTCCTTTCTTCCTTCCTTCCTTCCCTCCCTCCCTCCCTCCTTCCTTCCTTCCTTCCTTCCCTCCCTCCCTCCTTCCCTCCCTCCCTCCCTTCCTTCCTTCCTTCCTTCCTTCCTTCCTTCCCTCCCTCCCTCCCTCCTTCCCTCTTTCCTTCCTTCCTTCCTTCCTTCCTTCCTTCCTTCCTTCCTTCCTTCCTTCCTTCCTTCCTTCCTTCCCTCCCCTCCCTCCCTCCTTCCTTCCTTCCTTCCTTCCTTCCTTCCTTCCTTCCCTCCCTCCCTCCTTCCTTCCTTCCTTCCTTCCTTCCTTCCTTCCTTCCTTCCTTCCTTCCTTCCTTCCTTCCTTCCTTCCTCTGATGTTTATGGCTTGTGGCTTTCAAACATCTGACATTTATTCCACGTGGCTCTTATGTTTAAGCAAGTTTGGCCGCCCCCGATCTATTGCAAGTTTCTTGGACCAAGACTGTTTTCGTGGGGTCTGTACAGTTCGAATGATTGAAGGGGCTTAATACATAATAAATAGATGATTTTCTCTGGCATCTTTGGGTTGGAATGAGTAGGCCCTGACTTGGGTGCTCTGGATTGGATTTCTTTCATTGTACAAAGTATTAAACATGTTGAAGTGTGAGGGGGTTTCTTGGGTCAATTGTTGCCTTTCTTCCAAGGAAACGCAGCTGCTCTGGATCGAAAATACTTCCTTTCAGGAGTGGTTATTTTAAACAAAAACAACAAGACGATTGCTATTTCTGACAAACAGGGAGTTACAAAGATTGCCAGTGATTCATCATAGCTACGAAATTTCTGAAGTCAACAGCAGGAACACTGGTTAATTTTTAAAGAAGATGGAAATGCCAAGGTATTTTTGTGCGTTCTAAATTTTAATCCCTGCGCCTTGATGACAAGTAATAACAAAGTTCTGCCTGCATTTCTCTGCATCAGTTCTAAAGAGGAAGATTTCATATTATAATGCAGACACAGGGCCGGCCCTGTTCTTAGGCAAACTAGGTGATTGTCTAGAGCGCTGGCCTTCTGAAGGCGCCAAATTGGGCGCCCCCCATGTGACTCAGTGATGTTATCAGTGTACGTGGGGAGGTGTGCGCCAGAGGTTAACCTTGCCTAGAGTGCCAGACAGTCTAGGGCTGGCCCCATACAGACAGCACTGAGCATTCACCTACTGGGTTTCTCCTGCTGAGTAGATGCCCCCAAACAAATGGCCCTAGAGTGGATGTCCCTAACAGTTTTGAGCCTGCAGGCAGGGCTTTTTTGTAGCAGGAACTTCTTTGCATATTAGGCCCCACCCCCTTGATATAGCCAGTCCTCCAAGAGCTTACAGGGCTCTTTGTACAGGGTCTACCATAAGCTCGGGGGGGGAGGGGGGGCTCCCTCTTGGGTATCCTGCCCCCCCAGGGGAAGTGTATGCGCAATACATAGCCTCTCCTTCCCGGTGTAGTGAACGCCGCGTGGTCACTGTCCGGCTATGCCTGGCAGATGGTCACTGCAATGGCCTCTCCTGCATTACTGCATCTGTGGCAACACCTTCCCGCTGGTCCCCCCCGTTTCTCACAGAGTTTGCCACGTCATGGTGCGACCGAATGTCCAGCGGTATAACCGGATGGGCAGGCTGGGCTCACCAACCTCGCCAGCCAAGAGAAGGAAAACTCTAACATCAAACCCGGGCAGATAGAGCTCGTTAATGTAACACCTACCACCTGGAGGACTCGCTGCCGGTGTCCCGGTTTACTGGGCCATGGCAGATGACCCCAAGGTGAAAGGGTGGAGCCAGTACCGCGCACACTGGGCTTCACCTAAAAATTCCTCTGCGCAGGCCTGAAGGGCATATCCACATCCACAACCCACAACAAGTCCCGCATTGGTCTTGTCAGCCACCAGCGAGCCTGCAGCAGACGTGGACTACTGCACCCTTCCTAAATCTTCGTTCGCAAAGTCAAGCCAAGACCGTAAGCTCCAGGAGGATTGGCTACATCACAGGGGTGTGGCCTTATATGCAAAGGAGTTCCTGCTACAAAAAAGCCCTGTCTGCAGGCACTTTTATTTTTTTGAGAAGTGGGGTTTCAGCGCCACCCGAAAATGGCTGCTCCAGGAGAAGGGGTCAAACAGAAATGGTTGCCGCAGGAGGTGGAGCAAAATGGACTACCTTCCTTTTCACATCTCCTGGGAAGAAGAAAAGCCCGAAGAGGGGATGGAACTGCACACTGACTGAAGGAAGCCTCGGTATTCGCCAGACCTCCTGACCTTTCAGTGGAAAAGTGTTTCGTTTGAGTGAAAGCTGCCAGGAACAAGCTCTGCCTTTCAATGGCTCCATCCACTTCCTGAGAAGCTCAGAGGGCACTGAGGGGAGTTCTGGACCATCACCATGATGCCCGTGGACACCACATTGGGAAAACCTCTCCTAGGCCAAGGAAAGCAAGAATCTTCTGTGAGCTGGAAAAGGTTAAGATCGCATTCGACGGTAATTATGGCAGGGCTTTTTTTGTAGCAGGAACTCCTTTGCATATCCCTGATGTAGCCAATCCTCTTGGAGCTTACAGCAGGGATGTCAAACTCATTTGTTGCGAGGGATAGATCTGACATAAATGAGACCTTGTTGGGCCGGGGCATGTGGGGCCAGGCCATGTGTGTACATATTTAATATTAGGTGGCAGAGATATAAACTTTATAAAGGACACAGACAAACATGATTAAAGGTTTTTTTAAAAATAAATAAAACATGCTTAAAACATTAGCACTCATTGGTCTTAAAGGTGATTTCTTTGTATTTCTTTCATGGGATCCAAGGAACTGGGCAAAGGAAGCTCTGGCTCTTTCCTTCTTTCCCCAAGAGACCGGGAAGGGGAGAAGCTTCAGCCAGTAGAAGGAAGAGAGGCTTGGCTCAGTAGCTCTGCTGTGCAATTGAGAGAGCCTGGCAAAGCAAGCTATTCCTTCCCCCTTCCTCCCCAGGAGAGGAGCCTCAGCCAATGGAAAAAATAGAGGCTTTGCTCTGTAGCTCCTGTGTGATTGAGCAAGCCTTGAAAACCAAACTGTGATGCAGAAGGAAGCAAGAGAGAGTGAGAAGGAAGCAGATGATAGCCAGTTGTTTGTGGGCCTGATAGGAGCTCTCCGGGGGCCTCATTCGCCCCCCAGGAGGCATGTTTGACACCCCTGGCTTACAGGGCTCTTAGTACAGGGCCTCCTGTAAGCTCCAGGAGGATTGGCTACATTGGGAGGTGCGGCCTAATATGCAAAGGAATACTCTGAATAATGGACTCATGTTACATAGACTTGGGAACTGAGTTCAAAAAGTGATATAGATGGGTTGAATCCAGGGTTGTCCAGCCTCCAGGTGGAGAATGGGGCTCTCCTGGAATTCAACGGATCTGTAGGCAACACAAATCAGTTTCCTTGAAGAAAAAGGCAGCTTAGGAGGGCAGGCTGTGTAGCATCCATCCCTACTGTGCTCCCTCCCCTCCCCACACTCTACTGTCTCCAGACTCTGTTCTACAATTTCCAGGAACTTCCCAAGATGGAGCTGGAGATTGTGGCTGAATCCCAAAGCCATTCCGCCAATGACGATGCTTTCATCTGGAACAAGAATCCTTTACATAAACTGGATCAGCAGGAACTAGACCTGTCTCTTGTCTGGAGTGGCAGTGGCAGAATTTATTTTTAATGGCCAGAAGTAACCCTAGTCCTCTCTAGGAATCGCTGCAAACTCTATAGTGTTAGTGGGGGTGGGGTGGAAACATGCTGTCCGTGATGGTGTGACATCAGCCCTCTCTCGGAATCACCAGAAAGTTTATGGTACCATAGAGCTTCCAGTGATTCCTAGAAAGCCATGACATCACTTCCAGTTTTTCCCCCCAGAAGTGATACTGTATCTGATAGCTCGTATGTCTCCCCCCACCCACCCCTGAGCAGGTCTCTTGCTGGTTGCCATGCCCAGTAACTCTAGAAGCACTGAGGACCAGGTTTGATTCCCCACTCCTCTGCATGCAACTGCTGTAGTGACCTTGGGTCAGTCATAACTCTGTCAGAAGCTGTTCAGGAAAAAGGAGTTTCTGTCAGAGCTCTCAGCCCCACCTACCTCACAGGGTACCTGTTATGAGGAGGGGAAGGGAAAGGAGATTGTAAGCTACTCTGAGACTCCTTCAGGTATAAATCCAATTTCCTCCTCCTCCTCCTTCTTCCATCCCAATATTTATTGCTGTCTACCTTTTAATGTGCCTTAAAAAAACCCCTGTTCATAGATTTTTTCAGTGTTTCCCAGGGTGGGGGGGGGGTGGGATGAGTAGGGGAACCATCTTATTGTCACAGACTTTTACAGCCGAGATTCAAAGCGCGGGTTGAGCTTTAAATTGCTTGAATTTAGCATGATAAGATTGGTTTGTGGATTGATGGGTTAGCGATCTAATGCCTCCAGCAGTTGATCTTTAGGCTGAGACATTGAGAAAAGGGGAGTGGGGAGAGAGATTCTACCTTTGTTGAAGGAGCGCCTTTGTTTGAAGGGAGCCGTATTCATGGCTGCCTCTGAGGTCAAGGGGTCGGAGGGCCTGCTTGGGAGAAACCAAGCAGCAGACTTTGGTGAAAGGGTCCATTTTCTCTCGACTTGCAGTTTCCCTATCCCTTCCTTGAGTTACACCAGGGGCTGACCTGGACCTCCATGTTTACTTCAGTGCCCTGTATTACAATGGCAGTGAGCTATTGTGTTTGCCAGCAATGGCTGGTTTTTTTTTTTTTTTAAGGAATTATATTGCTTTACTTTCTGTCAAAATGGACATTAAATCATCACCATGGACTATGTTAGTGAAGATTCGTGTATATTTAAAAACCATTTAAATAATTTCTCAGAAAGGGGGGACGGTCGGCAATACGAGGGTTCAATTTTTAATAACGTTTGTCAATGAAACCGTGAGAGCCGTCGCAGCGTATTTTGCGGCACTCTTTTGGACATCTCGCCTAAGCAGAAAAATCGACTGCAATTTTACTCTCTCTTGATTGGGCTGTGCATATCTGTTTTCCCGTTGCATTTGGAAAGACTTTCCCCTAATAACATACAAGATACGGATGTAGATACATTATGACAATGGTTACAGCCGCTGTCTGTTCATAAGACATTTAGGAAAAAACAAAGGAATCAGAAAGAAAGGAGGGTGCCTCTAATTATTAATCACTTACAATTGCGGGTAATTAACAATAAGTTCTCTGCCGTGAAATATTTGTTCTTGATGGGGGAAGTAATGTATTGATTTGGGTTCTGCATTCAGTTTGGGCTCCATGCTCTCTACAAATAAAAGGAGCAGGAAAGAGAAATCCACAGTTGTGGAGGAAGATCCATTCACAAATAAGAACCAGCGCCTGTACTTTCATATTTGTGTTTTCAGTCCTGTGCTTTGGCTGTAATTCTGATTCCTGTTGTGATATATTGTGTTTAGTTATAGAATTTTGTCTGAGTCTGCTGTGCCGTTTTAAACAGAGACTAACCTTTTCACCCTTGAACAATGGGCGGATCCGGGCGAAAAACGCTCAAGAGCACCCTTTAGAATGGAAGGTCGGAAGGTCATCCCGTGTGATTTTTGAACCTAGAATGGCTTGAAGTTTACAGGTCCTTTTCTGCTTCCTTTCAAATCATTTCACCCATGAATAAAATGCATTCCTGTTATATATAAAACACTAGGCCAGAGAAAATGCTAGGTAGGGCTAGAACGATTCGATCTGCCTTAGCATGTTGAATTGGCAGAAATGGAACCTGGGTTTATTCTGGTGGGGCAAAAAAAAATCTTTTTTCTAAAAACCTTATGGGCGATCTCTTTTGAAATCTGAAACGGAATTCCAGTGGGTTTTTAAGAACTAACAATGTTTATCTCAGCATAAGCTTTCCAGAGCTCTGACTCACAAAAACGTATGAGGAAATAAATTTTGTCAGGATTGAAGGTGCCACTGGCCTCCCGTTTAATTTTGCTACCACCCTGCTGGAATCTTTTGAAAATATAATGTATTCTAACATTGCCCGTTTGCAACTTTTGGCTGGGCGCTCACTTAAATTAACAAAATCAAGTCAGATCAAGGAGAAAAGGTGCGGGTACCACTGTTTTTCTATTTCCATTTTTGATTGTATTTAAAGTAATAAATAAAAGTAATAAATTGTTTACTGTGGGCATTATAAAAATTTATTCTCCCCCTCCCATTCTGTTTATCCAGCTAACTCCAGCGGCAGGTCTTTTGTTTGCTAGCTGAGGTCAAGCCCTTTATATCTGCCATGAAGGGAAAGGTGAAGGGAATCTTACAATAAGTAAACCAAAGGTTAACTTTGCTTTTGCTTAAATGCCTTTTTAAAAAAGAGACTTGGTTGGAAGGAATCTTACACTTATGTTTTATAGAACTGGTGAGTGGCTGGCTTCCCAACCTACAGACCATGTGACAAACCAGAGGAATGAATCAATAAAAAATATAACGTATGTTAACATTGACACCGAGTCAGCCGAAGCGAAACTGTTGAAGGCGGGGAGGAGTGAAACCGTCATTGCATTTTTTTTGTCTGACAATGAATCTTAGGTGATTTGACTGTAGTGATCTGATTTTCATTCTTAGGGCCTACTGCTAACAAAAAAAACTGAGAAGGGAAGGGAAGGGAAGGGAAGGGAGGGAGGGAGGAAGGGAGGAAGGAAGGAAGGAAGGAAGGAAGGAAGGAAGGAAGGAAGGAAGGAAGGAAGGAAGGAAGGAAGGAAGGAAGGAAGGAAGGAAGGAAGGAAGGAGAAGATGATATTGGGTTTATATCCCACCTTCCACTCAGAGTCTCAGAACGGCTCACAATCTCCTATATCTTCCTCCCCCACAACAAGCACCCTGTGAAGTGAGTGGGGCTGAGAGAGCTCTCACATCAGCTGCCCTTTCAAGGACAACTTCTGCCAGAGCTATGGCTGACCCAAGGTCATTCCAGCAGGTTCAAGTGGAGGAGTGGGGAATCAAACCTGGTTTTTCTAAATGAGAGTCTGCACACTTAACCGCTACACCAAACTGGCTCGAAGGAAGGAAGGAATCAATCAATCAATCAATCAATCTATCTATCTTGTGGCTACTGCTGAAAAAAAAGGAAAGGAAAAAAGAATAAAAAAGGGAAAAGTGAGGAAGCAAAGAAAGAAACAGAGAAGCATTTCTGTGGCTGTCGTTTCTCTCCATTTCTACTTACACAACTGTGCTTGGGCTGTACAAGGAGGCCTCCGAAGTAGGCCAGAAGAAAGGATGAAGCATTGTGTATGCTTCAGTTCATTTTTAACTTAACTGACTCCCCAGCCCCTGGGAGCAACCCCCTTGTGCTGTATATCACCCAAACCATCTGCTAGAATTGTGCCTGAAATCGCCGGCATCTCTGGAGGGTGCAGTGCAGGCGGGGCGGGGAAGGGGAGGGGAGGGGGGCGAATAGAGGCAAAATGGAAATGGAAAAGGTGAGTGGGGGAAAAAGAGTACTTTAACCCATGCCAGCCTGGAAGATTTCTTTCCCGCTCCAGTTCCCTTTGCTGCTGCATTAGACACAGGGCTTTTTTTGAGCAGGAACACAGTTCCAGCTGGCTTGGCTTCAGGGGTTGTGGTCTAATACGCAAATGAATTCCTGCTGGACTTTTTCTACAAAAAAGCTCTGTGTGAAACAATGGTGGCATCAGGGGGCTGGGCCTAATATGCAAATGAGTTTCTGCTGGGCTTTTTCTACACCCCCCCCCGTTAGACATCTCTCCGTCCAGCCCTTCTGTAATGCAGTGAAACCTCGCTCACTGGCTTCAAGCAGTTCCTATCACAGAACCCACCTGGGATCCCTTGAGTGTAACCCACAAAGAGTGGGTTTTTGTGAGATGCGGTCTGTGCACAAAGCTTTCAGCATGGCATCCTTCCTGCTTCCAAGGTTGCACCGACACCCCCCCCCCCCGCATGCAAGCCGGGCGCAGCAGAAGAATATAGCCAGGGCTTTTTTGGTAGAAAAAGCCCAGCAGGAACTCACTTGCATATTAGACCACACCCCCTGACATCACCATTTAATAATAAACTAAACTATTGTTTCATATAGGGCTTTTTCTGTAGAAAAAGCCCAGCAGGAATTCACTTACATATTAGGCCACACCTCCTGACACCAAAAAGAGCCCCGTGGCGCAGAGTGCTGCAGTCCTAAGCTCTGCTGACGACCTGAGTTCAATCCCCGGCGGAAGCTGGGTTTTTAGGTAGCCAGCTCCAGGTTGACTCAGCCTTCCATCCTTCCGAGGTTGGTAAAATGAGCACCAAGCTTGCTGGCGGGGGGCAGAGTGTATATGACTGGGGAAGGCAATGGCAAACCACCCCATAAAAAAGCCTGCCGTGAAAACGTTGTGAAAGCAACGTCACCCCAGAGTCAGAAATGACTGGTGCTTGCACAGGGGACATTTGCTTTCCTTGTGGGTAGAAAAAACCCAGCAGGAAATGATTTGCATATTAGGCCACACCCCCCGACATCACCATTTAATAATAAACTAAACTATTGTTTCACATAGGGCTTTTTTTTGTAGAAAAAGCCCAGCAGGAATTCACTTACATATTAGGCCACACCTCCTGACACCAAACCAGACCATTCCTGCAAGTTCCTGCTCAAAAAAAGCTCTGAATATAGCCAAGAGGAATATTTTGTCGGCAGGGGTGGTTTTAGACACAGGGCATCCAGGGCATTTGTTTCTGTTTGTTACATTTGATTTGCTAGGCTCTCCTTCCTTGCCATTAGGGTTTAGGGTGGCTTACGTCAAGGGGGAATACAATATAATAGGATTAACACAGCACAACACAATCATAAGAAAACAATACTATATCCAGGGGCTTTTTTTTTTTTTTTTAGCAGAAATGCACAGGGACACAGTTCTGGCTGGCTGGCTGGCTTGGTGCCAGGGGTGTGTGGCCTAAGATGCAAATGAGTTCCTGTTGGGATTTTTCTACAAAAAAAGCCCTGAGTATGTCCAAGATAATTCACTTGAATTCACTGCCACAGGAGGTGGCAGCGGCTATAAGCATAGACAGCTTCAAGAGGGGATTGGATAAACATCTGGAGCAGAGGTCCATCAGTGGCTATTAGCCACAGGGTATTGTTGGAACTCTGTCTGGGGCAGTGATGCTCTGTATTCTTGTGCTTGGAGAGGGGCACAGTGGAAGGGCTTCTAGCCCCACTGGTGGACCTCTTGATGGCACTTGGGGTTTTTTGGCCACTGTGTGACACAGAGTGTTGGACTGGATGGGCCATTGGCCTTATCCAACATGGCTTCTTTTATGTTCTTTTGTTCACGATGATGGAAGAATTCCAATTTCCTCCAGCCTCCTGGGTGGAGGGGATATAGAGGAATAAAGGGGGAGGTTGAAATATGAAAGTGCCAGATCTTTGCGGTCCTCAACTAAGTACCTGGTGGAACATTTCTGCCTTGCCAGCCCTACGGAAAGGTAGTAAATCCCATAGGGTGTGGATGTTCTCCGGCAGAGAGTTGCACCTGTCGAGGACAGCTGGATCTCTCTCAGGCCGTGGACCCCCAGGAGGTTCTTATTACTAGAGTGTAGTGCAGGGGTGTTAAACTCATTTGTTATGAGGGCTGGATCTGACATAAATGAAACTGTGTCAAGCCGGGCCATGTGTGTCATAAAATGTAACACCAAGTAACAGAGATATAACCTTTATAAAAGACACAGACAAACACAATTAAAAACTTTTTTAAAAAAGAAAAAACCCTTAAAGCATGTTTAAAAACTCAGCACTCTTGCAA
The DNA here is from genome assembly GCF_032191835.1 of Heteronotia binoei. Taxonomy (NCBI): domain Eukaryota; kingdom Metazoa; phylum Chordata; class Lepidosauria; order Squamata; family Gekkonidae; genus Heteronotia; species Heteronotia binoei. Next base: position 24,254 of record NW_026800307.1, read on the forward strand.
TATTTTGTTTCTTTAGCAGTTTCTGATAACTGACACCTCCTCCTCTGAATTATTGCATCAAAATCTGGAGACCATGTCTGTGCTGTAGCAATCTTGAGTGTGCTGTTCAGGTGTGTATCTGTTAGTTGCAAACCTACTTTTTATTTACTGACATTCATAACAGAAATCTCATGGTCAGTGCTTTGAGCCTAAGACCCAGGGGAAAACATGATACGGCTTGGCATTGTGAGCTTTTGTACACAAGTTGCTTCCTGTGCTGGTCAGCCAGTGGAGAAAATAGAGGCTTTGCTCTGTAGCTTGATTAAGGAAGCCTAGCAAAGGAAGCTGTGAGGGAGAAGGAAGCAAGAGAGAGAGAGAGAGAAAGAAGCAGATGACAATGAGTTGCTCGGAGGCCTGATAAGAGCCTTCCAGGGGCCTGATCTGGGCCACGGGTCGCATGTTTGAAACACCTGGTGTAGTGCTTTTCTAGGGACCTATTGAAATAGTTGCTTTGGGCCCCATCCTAATCAAGGGCAGCAGGATTTCTCTTAGGCCTGGGATCATCAGGAGGTTCTTATTACTAGAATGTAGTGCTCTTCCAGGAGCTTATTAAGACAGTTGCTTTGGGCCCCATCTTGGGGTGGGGGGCATCACTTGCAGCCTCAGCAGGAAGGAAACGTCCATCCAGCCAGGTGACAAAGCCACCTGCTTGGTGTGGGGAAGAAGTGGTCAGTCAGCCCAACCTTGAAACCCCCTGCATGGTACAGCAAGGAAGATGCTGGCCAGCCAATCCCCCAAAGCCACCCATATTGATTGGGGAGGAGGCAGAGTTGCTAGCTTCCCTTTGGAACATCTCTCACCTCCAGCTCCTGTTGCCCATCACTGCCCAACTGGGTGGCAGGAGGAAATACCTGGGAGAAATGGGGGGGAGGGGAAGTCATCTTCAGCACAACGACATCACTTCCAGGGTGATCCGAAAGCGACATCAGCAGGCCTCAGATTCAGCAGGAGCTCAGCTCCTGAACCTTTCTGAGGGTTTCCCCTCTTCTTCCCCATGTACCTTGTCCATTGAATAGTAGGTGCAGCTGCATAACAATCCCTAGATTAGGAGAGTGGGCAGCCAGCCAGACACCAGGGGCTTTGCCACGTCCCCAGAAGCCCTCATTAACCCCTGGAGAAGCCCACACCACCCTTTCTCCACTTCTTATGGGATTTTGGGCGGCGGGTGGCTTGCTGGCCTTTGGACTGCGGGGGAGAGCCCCAGGCAAGTGAGGCCTGCTTGGGCTGGCTGGATTTCTAGCCAACTCAAGCAGGCCTCTCTGGCCCAGGGTTCTCTTTTCTTGCAGTGGGTTGCTTTTAGCTGGGGGGGGGGTGGCATATGCCAATGAGTTATGCTAATGAGCTTCGCCACCTATTTTTTCTATAAAATGACCCCCGGACATCAGTATGCTGGGTGGTGATCTAGCCTTTGCCCAATGCTTTATGGTTAAACCATCCTATAGCTTCCAACTGGCTTCCCTCACAGTATCCTTGCTGGGGTCGTCATAAGTCTTCTGTGACTTGATGGCACGTACAGATGTATGCAAAATTCAAAATACAAAACGAACACCAGAAGTTTGGCATGAATTTTCCAAAGGTATTGAGATACGCTCGGCAACAGCTTCCATGCCCCTTTGGTTATTGCCCCAAAGAATATTTAAAAAGTGATAATTTGTGGAGTGAATAGGGAAGGTGACAATGACAGGGGCTAAGATAAAGGCTCTTGGCTTGGCATAAAGGTCACAGAAAAATGAAAAACGGGGGATAGATTTTAGTCTCGGGGCACTGTCCCTGCTCCTAGGGAACTGCCACAAATCTACCATGAGGTTCTGCCAAAGGGAGTGTGTTACAGAGCGCCAGTGAGAATAACCTACAGTAGGAAAGAACTGTAAGATGGAACAGGTAGCTGCTACAGGTGATGAAGCCGTGACACATCATGAAGGAGCTCCAACTCCAAAACACATTAAAAACAACAACAACTTTGGTCCACGTTTTGCAGAAACAACCCTGATATTACATACAAAAGTCTGGTTCTTCTTCTAAAAATCTCACACAATTTAAGAACATGAGAACATAAGAGAAGCCATGTTGGATCAGGCCAATGGCCCATGCAGTCCAACACTCTGTGTCACATAAGAACATAAGAGAAGCCCTGTTGGATCAAGCCAGTGGCCCCTCCAGTCCAACACTCTGTGTCACATAAGAACATAAGAGAAGCCATGTTGGATCAGGCCAGTGGCCCATCCAGTCCAACACTCTGTGTCACATAAGAACATAAGAGAAGCCATGTTGGATCACGCCAATGGCCCATCCATTCCAACACTCTGTGTCACACAGTGGCCAAAAAACCCAGGTGCCATCAGGAGGTCTATCAGTGGGGCCATAAGAACATAAAGAGAAGCCATGTTGGATCAGACCAATGGCCCATGCAGTCCAACACTCTGTGTAACATAAGAACATAAGAGAAGCCATGTTGGATCAGGCCAATGGCCCATCCAGTCCAACACTCTGTGTCGCATAAGAACATAAGAGAAGCCATGTTGTATCAGGCCAGTGGCTAATCCAGTCCAACACTCTGTGTCACATAAGAACATAAGAGAAGCCCTGCTGGATCAGGCCAGTGGCCCATCCAGTCCAACACTTTGTGTCACATAAGAACATAAGAGAAGCCCTGCTGGGTCAGGCCAGTGGCCCATCCAGTCCAACACTCTGTGTCACATAAGAACATAAGAGAAGCCATGTTGGATCAGGCCAATGGCCCATCCAGTCCAACACTCTGTGTCACATAAGAACATAAGAGAAGCCATGTTGGATCAGGCCAATGGCCCATCCAGTCCAACACTCTGTGTCACATAAGAACATAAGAGAAGCCATGTTGGATCAGGCCAGTGGCCAATCCAGTCCAACACTCTGTGTCACATAAGAACATAAGAGAAGCCCTGTTGGATCAGGCCAGTGGCCCATCCAGTCCAATACTCTGTGTCACATAAGAACATAAGAGAAGCCCTGCTGGATCAGGCCAGTGGCCCATCCAGTCCAACACTCTGTGTCACATAAGAACATAAGAGAAGCCATGTTGGATCAGGCCAATGGCCCATCCAGTCCAACACTCTGTGTCACATAAGAACATAAGAGCAGCCATGTTGGATCAGGCCAATGGCCCTTCCAGTCCAACACTCTGAGTCACATAAGAACATAAGAGAAGCCATGTTGGATCAGGCCAATGGCCCTTCCAGTCCAACACTCTGTGTCACATAAGAACATAAGAGAAGCCATGTTGGATCAGGCCAATGGCCCATCCAGTCCAACACTCTGTGTCACATAAGAACATAAGAGAAGCCCTGCTGGATCAGGCCAATGGCCCTTCCAGTCCAACACTCTGTGTCACATAAGAACATAAGAGAAGCCCTGCTGGATCAGGCCAGTGGCCCATCCATTCCAACACTCTGTGTCACATAAGAACATAAGAGAAGCCCTGCTGGATCAGGCCAATGGCTCTTCCAGTCCAACACTCTGTGTCACATAAGAACATAAGAGAAGCCATGTTGGATCAGGCCAGTGGCCCATCCATTCCAACACTCTGTGTCACATAAGAACATAAGAGAAGCCATGTTGGATCAGGCCAATGGCCCATCCAGTCCAACACTCTGTGTCACACAGTGGCCAAAAAAATTATATATATATATATATATATATATATATATATATATATATATATATACACACACACACACATACATACATACATATATATATACATATATATACACACTGTGGCTAATAGCCACTGATTGACCTCTGTTCCATATTTTTATCTAACCCCCTCTTGAAGCTGGCTATGCTTGTAGCTGCCACCACCTCCTGTGGCAGTGAATTCCACATGTTAATCACCCTTTGGGCAGAAGTAAGGCAACTCTGGAATACCGTAAAGAAGGCAGATCGGCAGGAAAAGAGTGAAGAGGCGGGAGAAACAGCGTTTTGAGATATGGTCAGGAAAGGGAAAAGTTGCATTTCTCTTTAAATAAAAGTAAATAAACTCGGGTTAAGTAAAAACCACCCTTAAAATCTGCCTCGTCTCCTCCTTTTGAAGTAACTGGTGTCTACTAATTTTAAGTACTTTACTTCTTCACTGTATAAGTTTAATCTCCAGCCATGACCTTATCTGGCTCAACTACTGCACTATTTTCAGGTTACCTGAAAATAAAAAGATACAAGAATACAGCATACAAGATAAAGAGAACAAGAGTTAAGTAGATACATTTTATACCATCTTGGCTCTAGAAAAAAAGTTAAGCTAGTTCTTCTTGCATATATATGCATATAATATGAACCCATTACAATATTTGGTCAAATGGAGATATTGCTAGGCAGAGAAAAGACTGCTTTGTAAAAATAAAAAAAACCCTTGTAATAAAAAGATTTAAAAAGGAATCGCTGAGGTCACTAGTAGGAGAGCAGAGGTGCTGGTTTTCAAGATGAACTCCAAAGTGGGGGAGGAGGCAGGGTGAGGCAACTGGAATCAGCCTTCTTTTTCGAGTCAGAGCCCAGAACTGAAGGAGCTAGAAAAGATTCAGTGTAGGGATGTGTTGCTGGCACCTGAGATGAAGTGAATTCACGCCATAGTATTTCCCCATTACTATGTATGGGCGTAAAAGTTGGACAATGCAAAAAGCTGACAGGAAGAAAGTCAGTGCCTATGAAATCAGTATATTTCGGGTTGGAGGAGAGTTTTATGGAAACTGCAGACCACCAAAAAGACAAGAGGGTTCTCAATCAAATTAAGCCTGAGCTCTTCCTAGAAGCGAAAATAACTAAACCAAGGCTGTTTTACTTTGGATACATCACAAGAAGAAGAAGAAGACAGCAGATTTATACCCTGCCCTTCTCTCTGAATCAGAGTCTCAGAGCGGCTTACAATCTCCTTTCTCTCCTTCCCCCACACCCTGTGAGGTGGGTGAGCTGAGAGAGCTCTCCCAGAAGCTGCCCTTTCAAGGACAACTGTGCGAGAGCTATGGCTGACCCAAGGCCATTCCAGCAGCTGCAAGTGGAAGAGTAGGGAATCAAACCCGGTACTCCAGATAAGAGTCCACAGACTTTACCGCTACACCAAACTGGCTCTCTAGAGTCTCTGGAAGAAGAAGAAGAAGAAGAAAAATTGCAGATTTATATCCTGCTTTCTCTGAATCAGAGACTAAGAGCGGCTTACAATCTCCCATATCTTTGCCCTCCACAACAGACACCTTGTGAGGTGGGTGGGGCTGAGAGGGCTCTCACAGATGCTGCCCTTTCAAGGACAATCTCTGCCAGAGCTATGGCTGACCAAAGGCCATTCCAGCAGGTGCAAGTGAAGGAGTGGGGAATCAAACCCGGTTCTCCCAGATAAGAGTCCGCACACTTAACCACTACACCAAACTGGCTCTCTAGAGTCTGTGGAAGAATAATAATAAGAATTGCAGATTTATATCCTGTTCTCAGAGCGGCTTAAATCTCCCATATCTTCTCTCCCCACAACAGACACCCTGTGAGGTGGGTGGGGCTGAGAGGGCTCTCCCAGCAGCTGCCCTTTCAAGGACAACCTCTGCCAGAGCTATGGCTGACCTAAGGCCATCCCAGCAGCTGCAAGTGGAGGAGTGGGGGAATCAAACCCGGTTCTCCCAGATAAGAGTCCGCACACTTAACCGCTACACCAAACTGGAAAGACAATGATGCTAGGAAAAGTTGAAGGCGGCAGGAAAAGAGGACAACCCAACATGAGATGGCTGGACTCCATCGCTGATAAAGCTCCAGGTTTACAAGACCTGAGAATGGCTGTTAACGATCAGACATTTTGGAGGTCATTACTTCATAAGGTTACCATAACTCAGGAGTGACTTGACATTTAACACATGCGGGTAAAAAGGGATGGAGGCCAAAAAAATGTCTCCAACCACTGGGAGATCAGGTTCACTTGCTGTCAGTTAATAAAAGCTGCCACTCAAGTTCGGCTTTGTCTTATTTGTCTTTTTTTCCCTTGCTTCAGCCTAGGGCTGTTATGTCATCCAGGGGAAAATGCATTTCACTAATTGTTCTGTCTTCACTTTGTCTTTAAAGCGCTGCTCTGAGTATCTGGACGAATCCGCAGCAGGCGAGTTGGATGGGAGTCGGCAAGAAGAAGGATTAGCCTAAATTTAGTCGCTGCTGATCATGCCACCGTGGAAAGTTGCTTCATCCTCGCCTCCAACCACAGAGCGGATGAAGAGCTGTGCATCTGGGCACTGCAAACAGAGCCCGCGGGAAAGTGGATTGAAAATATCCTCTACATTGGGACCAAAGTCCCATCTGTCAAAATAGCTGGGCAGCATCTCCTCTCTGCTTGGTCTTTCATGCACTCCAAATGCACGTTCTGAATGAATCCGTGCCCATCATTAATAGGTTTTAACGGTTAACAGAGGCTGATGGTAAAAAGAGGAACGGTTAGCTTTTCAATGTGCATTTATTGCTACTGGAGAATGTAAAGTAGCCAGGAATAAAAAATAAATAAATTAGAAGACCCAGATCCAGAAGACTGTGCAACCTGTTCTGCACATGGCTAAGGGCAGGGGCCATTTTGTAGAAAAATAGGTCGTGGAGCTCATTAGCATAACTCATTAGCATATGCCGCCCTCCCAGCCAGAACAACCCCATGCAAGAAAGGAGAGCCCCAGGCGAGCGAGGCCTGCTTGGCCTGGCTAGAGATCCAGACAGCCCGAGCAGGCCTCACTTGCCTGGGGCTCTCCTGGGCCGCCCCTCCAATCAAAAGGCCAGCAAACTACCTGCCACCAAAAATCACAGAAGTAGAGAAAGCATGGTGCGGGCTTCTCCAGGGGTTAATGAGGGCTGCTGGGGGTGTGGCAAAGCCCCTGGTGGCTGGCTGGCTGCCTGTTCTTCTAATCCAGGGATTGTTATTCAGCTGCACCTACTATTTAATGGACAAGGTAGGTGGGGAGGAAGAGGGGGAACCATCTTTGGGGCTTGAGGAAGGTGGAGTTTGGGGAGGATATGATGTTAGTTCCAGGTAACGATCTAGGAATTCCTCCAAATCTCTGTTGCAGGGGTCTCCCATTTTGTTGAGCTTGTGGACATATTTGGAAATTCTGACATAGGCTTGCCAATCCCCAGATCCCAGCGGGGGTTCAACCAGTTCTGCAAGCTCCTTCCCACCTCCAGTCAGCTGGTCGGTGGAGGGAAGGCCCACCCCCACAGCCACCAAGTGCCTTTCCACCTCTGAAGGCTTAGAAGATGTGGGAAGGGCTTGCTTTTTAAAAGGTGTGTGTGCCTTTAAATCTCCAGAGCCAGGCTGAATGGATGTGTTTTTAAATAGTATAATTTCTGGATGTGTGTTTTTAAAAGTAGTATATATTATTGACTATTGAGGAAGGCCCTTGAGGCCAAAACGCGTCGTTGGTCTGTGTCAGTCATTTGATGTGTTCATCAATTTTGAATGGGAGATGTTTACAGCTTATGTAAAGCGCTACAGGACCAACCCTAAATCAGACTTTTCCCTGCAGCCGCTGTGGCCGGACCTGCCTGTCCCACATTGGTCTTGTCAGCCACCAGCGAGCCTGCAGCAAACGTGGACTATTGCACCCTTCTTGAATCTTCGTTCACGAAGCCAAGCCGAGAGAGAGAGAGAAAGCTTGTTCTTACCCTTAACACAGCCTGGTATTCGGGCCTTATGATTTTTAATTTTACTGTTGTGTCCATCATAGAATAAATATTTATTTTTATATCATTTTATCTGTGGTAGCTTGACCCTTGTAGAGTAATCGGTATATTTTGGGTCGAGTTTGTTTCCTTTTTTCCTTCATTTATAAAGATAATAGGGAAATCCTCCAGCATTACGCTAAAAGCCATATCCCAGCCATTTTTTTCTTCTGCTCCACAGTTTCACGAGAGCTGGGGACTGGGGCCAAGGCTAGAGGTTGATCCATGGCTTGTGGGCAAATGGCAAACCTACCCCCCCCCCCCCCCCATTCAACGGCAACCTACTTTGACCCAACTTTGAAGCCATTCCAAAGCATTTCGTTTGAACAGAGGGAACTGTAGAATAAAGGCAAAACCCTACAAGATGTGCCCAGACTTAGAAACACTTAAACTAGCTCTTTGGATTCTAGCTCTTTGGATTCTGGAGAGCCAGTTTGGTGTGGTGGTTAAGTGTGCGGACTCTTATCTGGGAGAACCGGGTTTGATTCCCCACTCCTCTACTTGCACCTGCTGGAATGGCCTTGGGTCAGCCGTAGCTCTGGCAGAGGTTGTCCTAGAAAGGGCAGCTGCTGTGAGAGCCCTCTCCAGCCCCACCCACCTCACAGGGTGTCTGTTGTGGGGGAGGAAGGGAAAGGAGATTGTAGGCCGCTCTCTGTCCTTGAAAGGGCAGCTGCTGTGAGAGCCCTCTCCAGCCCCACCCACCTCACAGAGTGTCTGTTGTGGGGGAGGAAGGTAAAGGAGATTGTGAGCCGCTCTGAGACTCTTCGGAGTGGAGAGTGGAATATAAATTCAATATCTTCTTCTAGCTGAGAAGCTGGGCCATTCTTTGTCTACATCTCTTAGCGACAAAGATGACAGTAATGCAGTCCAGGGGAAAGCTCTTCACCTGGATGGGAGGAACACGCCAAAAAAGCCAAAACTGGGAGGCCGAAGGGAAACTCAAGACCTCGAAGATGCTGATCCGCTCCCCATAAAGCCTACTCTTCTGGAGCTAATCCCTTTGAAATGAGTCTTGTGTTGCTGATTTCTTGTGTGTGTGTGTGTGTGTGTGTGTGTGTGAGAGAGAGAGAGAGAGAGACCAAGCCAAGTTCTTTTTTAGCTCTACCCTTTTGAAAACTGCTGGTTAAAGATAAATTGAAATGCCGGGACTGCAATTGCCCACGTTAGTCCCGGAGGGATTCTGGCCTGTCATCTCGCATTAGCTACCGGTAGACCAAAAGCCCAAGGCAAAGAGAAAGCTGGCTCCTAAGACAAAGCTGGGAGCCGGGAGCAACATTTCTGCACGGCTGTAATCTTCCATCTCTGTCTTTTTTTAAGCCACTGCTGAACTAGCCTTCCTCGGACTTGTCTACTTTCATACGGCCAGTTTTCGCATTTCACGTTCGACCCTTGCTGGGTCCCATTGAATCTCAAAGGGGTGACAAGTCGGTTTAGGGTGGCCAGACCGTCCCGGGCACCCAGGAATGTCCCGGTTCTGGCCCCCTATTCCCGCCTCCCAGGCTGGCTATACCGGGACCATTAGAGGTCCCGGTTTAGCCAGCCCCGGAGGCGGTGGGCCGCGGGCGCCAGTGGGGAAGGCGGCAAGGGAGGGAGGGAGCGTCCCTGCGTGTGCGCAGGGACGCTCCCTCCCTCCCTCGCCGCCTTCCCCGCCCGCGCGCGGGGCCCGGCGGTGGTGGCGGAGGCCTCTCCGCGGCCTCCGCTGGTCGCTGGAGGCCCTCCATCGTTGGTCGCTGGTCGCTGGAGTCCCACATTGTTGTGGGGCCCAGGGGGCCGGCGCAGCGGCCCGCTGAAGCAGCCTGTCAGTCACTTCTGGGTTCCTGTCCTGCATCTCGACCTGTGTTATTAGTGACAGCCTGCTTCGGCGTGCCGCTGCGCCGGCCCCCTGGGTCCCACAACGATGGGACCGATGCCACAGGGACGGGCTCGAAACACTCTATAACCCCTCAAAAGAACAGCAGTCTAGCTCGCTTCCCCCGAGCCCTGCCGCCATAAGCCTCAAGGGGGCTCATTTTGCGGCATCTCCTGGCGGGAGGGTGGCACCCGCACGGGACACATATCAAATGAAAGAGGGGGCGCAGGGCTATCAGAAACAGCCGGCGGAGGGAGTCGGGAGACCACCCCACTGGGGGATCCACACCCCGAAAGTGATGAAGGTGGCGCAGATAGAGCCAACAGAGCAAACAGGACAAAATAAATAGGCTGCATTATGCAGCACAGTTGAGAAAGTGCCTTATCCCATATACTGATGAAGTATATACAGGATTTGAGAACAAAATTGTTTCCGGCGGTGATATTTGGGGGATTTTTGGGGACGTCACAGGAAGTGCTGTGAAGTCACTTCCTGTTTCTGGCAGTGGCATTTGGGGGAAATGATGTCACAGGAAGTGACGTCACTTCCCGTTTCCGGCAGGTGACGCGGGGAAATGATGTCACAGGAAGTGGTGTCACTTCCTGTTTCCGGCGGTGGCATGACATCACCGGAAGTGACGTCACCGGAAGTGACATCACTTCCTGTTTCCAGTGGCCCGCGCTGCTTCGCACGCGCACACCCCCTACCTCCCCCCATCCCCCAAGGTGTCCCTGGCTGGCCTGACATTATGGTCACCCTAAGTCGGTTGCAGAATTTTGGGAGGGATTTGGATCAATGTGTCCAGGTTGAGAACTGGGATACTCCATTCTGAGGGTCATTTCCCCCTATTTGAATCCCCCCCCTATATGGTATTGTTTTGAGAAGCTACTTGACTTAGGAATGTCAACCTCCAGGTGAGGAACAAAATAACAGGAGCACAGCTAGGTTGAACAAAACTGAAGGAAACGGTGCTATAATGAATACAATGAATACAAGACTTATAACCGCCCAAACTTTTTGTGAGTGGTTATTCTCTAATGTGACATAATCATGCAAAACATTATTGTGAGCACAATATATTGTACCAAGTATAACAAGAAACAATTGATAACAAGTCCATCATCAGAGAAAGTCCATCTTGAGAGCCAAAACTGAGAGTCCAAAATGCCAATGGTACTTAATGCCATTAATGCCAATAGCACAAATTGCCATGCACTTAAGCGAGGTGGCTCAGGAGAGGCTTCTGGGCAGAAGAAAACCAAGCGGGGCAAAGGGAGGCAAGCAATGTTCCCTCTAAGCTGCAAAATCTTGTGAGCAGAAATTCTACTTTGTGAGCTACTGGCATTAAAGTCGTGAGCTACTGCATAAATTAGTTCACTCTGGGGCCATTTTTCCTGAGCTAAGGCAAAAATGCGTGAGCTGGAGGCTAAAAAAATCTGTGAGCCAGCTCACACTAACTCAGCTTAGAGGGAACATTGAATGCCATTGGGATAAAGACCATCGAGCTATGTTCTGATGAAGGTCTTCTCCTCTATGCCCTGTTGTTGGCCCTTCAGAGGAACTGGTTGGCCACTGTGTGAGAGAGGAGGCTGGCCTAGATGAACTACTGGTCTGAACTGGCAGAGCTCTTCTTCTGCTCAGCCTACATGCTAAACTGCTGGACCTCTGGAGGAACTAGTTGACCACTGTGTGAGACAAGATGCTGGACTAGATGGACCACTGGTCTGATCCAGCTGGGCTCTTCTGATGTTCTTATGACAACAAGAGAACAATACAGCCCCATCACAAGGACTCAACATTCAGTTTTTAGGGGTTTCGGGGTTTTGTAAATGCAGCATTTCAGGCAAAATAGTGATGAGACTGATGGCACCACAAAGGCAAATGAACATACCTCCCATGAGCTGAAGCCCTCCTCATGTATTTCCTTTCCCCATCGCCTCTGATTTGGGTTTTGCAATTTGGTGTAGTGGTTAAACTGTACAGACACGTATCTGGGAGAATTGGATTTGATTCCCCACTCCTCCACTTGCAGCTGCTGGAACGGCCTTGGGTCAACCATAACTCTCACAGAGAGCTTCTGGGAGAGCTCTCTCAGCCCCACCTACCTCAGAGGGTGTCTGTTGTGGGGGGAGGAAGATAAAAGAGATTGTGAGCTGCTCTGAGACTCTGAGGTTCAGAGTGGAGGGCGGGATATAAATCCAAAATCATCATCATCATCATCATCTTCTTCCCACTGTTTGTAACTGTATTGTTGTGCATAACAAAGGTAGATGGACAAAAGCCCATTGATTGCTCCAGAAATGCATGCATGAGCACTGAAGGAGCATTGCCCTTTATGCTCTTCCCTCAGCAGCCATGCCATCAGAACAATGTGGATGGGGCCAGGCAGAGGCGCAATACAGCTAAGGAAGGAGGAGTGCAGATAAGGGAGGCGGAAACCTTTGGAAACCAACAGTCACCCAGTTGCTCCAAAATACAGGCACGAAAGATCACAGTGATGCAAAGCAAATGAGATTATGATGTGCATATTAATGAAGGCGCTGCTAAGCAGTAATCACAAAGGCTAATTTATTGTATATAAGATGCAGTCACAAGTCATTGGACAAGCCTCTTTGTACCCCAAGAAACAAATACACAACGACCTTGTGCCCCAATAAGCAACAAAGAAATGAGATAGTTTGATTCCCACTCCTCCACTTGAAGCTGCTGGAATGGCCTCGGGTTAGCCATAACTATCGCAGGAGTTGTCCTTGAAAGGGCAGCTTCTGGGAGAGCTCTCTCAGCCCCACCCATCTCACAGGGTGTCTCTTGTGGGCGAAGGAGATAAAGGAGATCGTAAGCCGCTCTGAGACTCTGATTCAGAGAGAAGGGCGGGGTATAATTCTGCGGTCTTCTTCATCACCATTATCATAAAAAGGATTCAAAGGCCATGATACTGAAGAAGATTTGGGAACAACAATGGACATATGAACCCTATATGAACATATGAAGCTGCCTTATACTGAATCAGACCCTCGGTCCATCAAAGTCAGTATTGTCTACTCAGAACTGGCAGTGGCTCTCCAGGGTCTCAAGCTGAGGTTTTTCACGCCTACTTGCCTGAACCCTGTTTAGTTGGAGATGCCGGGAATTGAACCTGGGACCTTCTGCTTACCAAGCAGATGCTCTACCACTGAGCCACCCGTCCCTCCCCAAATGTCATGAGAATGCAGATGGACAGATTCACCTTGGGACATTTGCCTGTGATTTCTATCTTGTTCCTTAATCTGGTGTTTTCTTTCCATCCCTGCCCCAGAAAGAAATCCATGTATCTATTCAAATTTAAGCCATCCCATCCCTGTTCTATTCCTTTAGTCCTGCCAATGGCTTCAGCGAAAGACTTCAGACTGTCTCCCTCACGACCTGTCTCACCCATACTCACATTTCATGATAGGCTCTGCAGTTTTAAAGACGTATAAAAGTGCCCTGCTTCTGTGTGCATATTTTCCCATGGAAGAAAAAAAGAAGATATTGCAAGAAAGGAGATAGTTGGTCATAACAGGGTTCAAAGGTCATCAGTAGGGTTGCCAAGTCCAACTCAAGAAATATCTGGGGACTTTGGGGGGTGGAGCCAGGAGCAAGACTATGACAAGCGCAATTGAACTCCGAAGGGAGTTCCAGCAATCACATGTAAAGGGGCCGTGCTCCTTTTAAATGCCTTCCTTATATAGGAAATAATGAGTGTAGGAGGGCACCTTCTTTTGGGGCTCATAGAATTGTACCCCCGGTCCAATCTTGTTGAAACTTGGGAATTGTTTTGAAGAGAGGCACTGGATGCTATGTTGAGAATTTGCTGCCTCTACCTCAAAATACAGCCCCTCTGGAGCCCCAGATACCCCCGGATCAATTCTCTATTATAACCTATGGGAATCAATCTCCATACGGAATAATGGAGTGGCCAGCAGACATTCCTGCCCCCCCCCCCCCCCGGCTTTCTGATAACCCTTGAGCTTTTGGAGTTCCGTGCCACTTTGAAATCTTACTGGAGACTTTCTGTCCCATTTGTCCATTGGGAATTCTATGTGCAGTCTTTGGACGTGCCGAAAAAGAATCTTGTGGGTTTTGCAACTTTTTGGATGCATCAGAAACACTTTGATTTTTTTTCTGAGCTTTTGCCCTTGGTTGAGATATGTGCTTGGAGCACCCTATGCTAGAAGAGGATTTGACGCAGGAATAATCAAGTTGGCTTCCTGTTCATTGGGACTCCTTTGATGGAACTGTGAAACATTTGGGGAATTGTTATTGCTATTTAGTCTTCTACTGAACATGTTTTGTATGATTTTGTTTCAAGACATTCTTAGTTATTCGGTCAGTATAACTTTGGTTGTGCTGTCTTTAGCCCCCTGGGGACTGACAACCCTAGCCATGAGACTGCAGAAAGGAGTAAAGTGACAACAAGGGAGTGGACTGTAATTCAGTAAAAGAGCATCTGCTTTACATGAGGAAGTTCCCAGGGTCAATCCCCAGCACTTCTGTTAAAATCAGGGTGGGGAACCTTTTTTTCTGCCAAGGACCATGTGGGATATTTATAACATCATTCATGGGTCATAAAAATTATCACTTAAAAAAAAATTATCAACTTTTTTCTGCCAAGGACCATGTGGATATTTATAACATCATTCATGGGCCATAAAAAATTATCAACTTAAAAAAACAGTGCTCCGCCAAGGGAGAATGATTCAGGCCAGCAAAATTAATGCAAATAATTGTTTTTTTCTATTTGAAGTCATGTGGGGAGAGCCTAATCTGGCACACACACCTGGCCCCACTGCCCTAGGCAAATGCATAGGTCCAGGGCTTTTTTTGTAGAAAAAGCCCAGCAGAAACTCAGTAATATATTAGACCATATCCCCTAATATTAGCATATTAGGTCACACACTCATTAGCATATTAGGGACAATCAAGTGCAAACTGAACTGTGACAGTAACTTTTTCAGGCCCTGCAGTAATTCTGGCAGCCAGACCAGGCCCCAGGGAGGCTGCCACATGACTCGGTTTGGCCCAGCAATCCCCGAGGGCCACACCAAGTGACCTCCGAGGGCCGTATATGGCCCTCGGGATGGAGGTTCCCCCCCCCCCCACATTAAATGAATCAGGTAGTAGGTGATTTGAAAGATCTCTAGCTGAGACCCCGGAGAGCTGCTGGCAGTCACAAGGACAAAAACGACTTTGATAAACCAGCGGTCGGACTCTGTACAAGGCAGGTTCACAAGAGAATTCAAACCACAGTCATTTGCACCCCTTAGATTTGCCTGTTTGTTTTTTATTCTGCAGATCTGTAGACCTGTTAAATACCGGGTTTGATATATCTGGAGTTCACACAAAACCAGCTTTATTGGCAACTGCATTACTAAGACACCTGGCGGGGCCATGCCCCGCCTTATATGCATGCAGAAAGGACCACACACACACCCAACTTCCCAAACCAAATCACAGCAGTCACGTTTCCCCACCCTGACCGCTCATCTGGTTACTTCAAAAGAGTCCAGATCTCAGACGGAAATATTGTATTGCTAAGCGTTCCCGCGGTTGCCGGCGAAAGTTTCCCACCATGCATAGAGTCCGATACATAACAAGACCTTTCAGATTAATACTTTGGCTGTGATCACACATATGTGCACACACACATACACACACACACACACTAGATAATGCACTTTCAATCCACTTTTAGTGCACTTTCCAACTGGATTTTACTGTTGGAAAGTCCAGTCGGAAAGTATATCGGAAGTGGATTGAAAATGCATCGTTTAGTGCACATATTGCGCTGCTCTTGAAGCCCCTAATGCCCTATCAGCTGGCTTGGAGAAGGCATTTCTCTCTTCAAATCACATCTCTAAGCCAAGCTGGAAGCTTGAAGAATGCATTTCAAATTAAAGTGGCTTTCTTTCCACCTCCCTCTCTCCTCCCTCCTCCTTCCTTCCTTCTTTCCTTCCTTCCTTCCTCTCAAAATTCTGATGTTTATGTCTTGCGGGCTCTCAAGCTTCTACCGTTTATTCTGTGTGGCTCTTATGCTAAGCAAGTTAGCCCCACCCCCTGGTTTAGTGTGTGTGATCACAGCCTTTGAGACTTGTGACTGTCTGAAAGCAGCAACTCCTATCCAGTTCAAGGATGGACTTCCTCTGAAGAGCGCCGTCTTACTGGATTTGGGCTCTTTTAAAAGACAAATTAAAGATATCTTTTGAAAGGCTTGAGGGGGTGGGGAAAGGATTTCCAGTTCAAAGATAGATCCAATCCTTCAGGGAGGCAACAAACGCTTTCCCTTGCTTCTTGTTTTGATTATTGTTTTAAACAGGACTTTTTTTTGTAGAAAAAGCCCAGCAGGAACTCATTTGGGTGTAGTGGTTAAGTGCATGGACTCTTATCTGGGAGAACCGGGTTTGATTCCCCACTCCTCCACTTATGGGCTGCTGGAATGGCCTTGGGTCAGCCATAGCTCTGGCAGAGGTTGTCCTTGAAAGGGCAGCTGCTGTGAGAGTCCTCTCAGTCCCACCCACCTCACAGGGTGTCTGTTGTGGGGGAGGAAGGGAAAGGAGATTGTAGGCCGCTCTCTGTCCTTGAAAGGGCAGCTGCTGTGAGAGTCCTCTCAGTCCCACCCACCTCACAGGGTGTCTGTTGTGGGGGAGGAAGATAACAGAGATTGTGAGCCGCTCTGAGATTCGGAGTGGAGGGCGGGATATAAATCAAATATCTTCCCCTTCTTCTTCTTGCATACTTGGCACATCCCCTGATGTCACCATTGTTCAACACAGGGCTTTTTTTTGTAAAAAAAGCCCAGCAGGAATTCATTTGCATACTAGGCCACACCCCCTGATGCCAAGCCAGCTGGAACTGCATTTCTGTGCATTCCTACTAAAAAAAAGCCCTTGTTTTCGAACACCATTGTCTCCATGAGCTTTTCTGTCAGCTTTTGAATTCACTCACGTTCAGTACATGAGGCAAAACGCAAACAGCATGAGACTGTAAATCCCAGCCTCCGTTTCCCCTTCCCATCGCCCTTCCTCAGTGACTGCTGCAGTAAGCAGACTCACCACCACACACACACACCTTCACACTGAAACACCACCCCCCCCATAGCACACAGAGAATGAGAGAGATACACACCATATATATTTATCGTATGGTTTGTGGAATTTTTTTGTATGTGTGTCAGCATGAAGGGGTTGGCAGCCACAGGGGACTTCATTTTCACCCCCCTGCCGTTTCACCAAAGCACATAAATAATGGTGTGGGGACGTAAGAAAGCTGGCAGACTTTGGCAGGCATGCAGAGTGGCTGATTCTAGCTCACTGCGGTGTGACCGGCTGCAATAATAGCATCCCTCTAGAATATAATGTTTGGGGTAGGGAACAGAAGAGCGGTCATAGGGAAAGTCCGGTAGAGTCCCAAGGAGTGTCCTCCTTCTGCCACCTGGTTCCAGAATTAAATTCCTTTTCTGTAGACAAGTAATTTTTTGGAGGGGAAGAGGAGGAGGAGGAGCAGAAGAAGATGATGATATTGGATTTAGATCCCGCCTCAGAGTGTCTCAGAGTGTCAGAATGGCTCACAATGTTCTTTATCTTCCTCTCCCCCTGTAACAGACACCCTGTGAGGTAGGTGAGGCTTCCTTCCTTCCTTCCTTCCTTCCTTCCTTCCTTCCTTCCTTCCTTCCTTCGTCCCTCCCTCCCTTCTTCCCTCCTCCCTCCCCTTCTTTCCTTCCTCCCTTCTTTCCTTCCATCCTTCCTTCCTCCCTCCCTCCCTTCCTCTCCCTCCCTCCCTTCTTTCCTCCCTCCCTCTCCCTTCTTTCCTTCCTTCCTTCCTTCCTTCCTTCCTTCCTTCCTTCCTTCCTTCCTTCCTTCCTTCCTTCCTCCTTCCTTCCTCTCCTCCCTCCCTCCCTTCCTTCCTTCCTTCCTTCCTTCCTTCCTTCCTTCCTTCCTTCCTTCCTTCCTTCCTTCCTTCCTTCTCTCAAACACCTGACATTTATTCTACGTGGCTCTTACAGTAAGCAAGTCTGGCCACCCCTGGATTGCCCCCATCTCAGCCTTGCCCTCACTGGTCCAGACAGATTTTGTCAACAAACAGTTCCTTGTTCCTTTCTTCAGTGCAGAAGTGTCCCGGCTTGCCCCTGCCTGCTGTCCTCACACCAGAATAAAAGGATCCCTTTGCTGTGTGCAGCAACGTGCAACTTGCTGAGTGGCCAGAGTGTTCGAGTTCTCATTGTACGAGTCAGTTCAAAGAATCACAAGGCCGGCACAGATGAAAGTGTATTAGTCCCAGCCATCTGCTCGCTGGGCAAAAGTGCAAAAACCTGGCTTTGCCAGAGTTACCAGTCTACAGGTGGGAGAAATGCAAGAGAGGTCACAGAGGAATATTTGGAAAAAAAACCACCCCACAACCCCGGGGTTATAGTGACTAGCAATTACTAAATATATTCTGTACTTCCAAAATAATGACCCGTAAGGGCAATATTATTGCAAAGATACATTCATCAATACTAAAGATAATAAAAGCCCAATAAATTTGTAGAGCCGATTTGGTATTACGGGCAAAGGCTCCAAACAGGCCCAAGGCTGTTGCCCGTCTTAAGAATTTCTGTATTGAGACTTCATATCCTGTATTGATGTTTGTTGTTCAGTCGCACAGTCGAGTCTGACTCTTTGCGACCACCATGGACAAAGTCACACCAGGCCCTCCTGTCCTCCACCATCCTCTGAAGTCTGCTGAAATTCGAGTTAGTTACATTAGTAATGCTGTCCAGCCATCTCATCTTTTTGCCATCACCTTCTTCTTTTGCCTTCTGTCTTTCCAGCATCAGGATCTTCTCCAGTAAGGGCTCCCTTCTCATTTGATGACCAAAGTATTTGAGCTTCAGCTTCAGCATCTGACCTTCCAGGGAACAGAAGAAGAAGAAGAATTGCAGATTTATATCCCGCCCTTCTCCCTGAATCAGAGACTCAGAGCGGTTCACAATCTCCTATGTCTTCTCCCCTCACAACAGACACCCTGTGAGGTGGGTGGGGCTGGAGAGGGCTCTCACAGCAGCTGCCCTTTCAAGGACAAACCTCTGCCAGAGCTATGGCTGACCCATGGCCATTCCAGCAGGTGCAAGTGGAGGAGTGGGGAATCAAACCTGGTTCTCCCAGATAGAGTCCACACACTTAACCACTACACCAAACTGGCTCTCAACAGTCAGGGTTGATTTCCCTTAGGACTGGCTGATTTGATCTTCTTGCAGTCCAAGGGACTCTCAAGTCTTCCTCCAGCACTAGCTTGAGTCAAATAACACCCCTTCAAAAGAAATTTACAAACATTTCAAATATCATCATGCACTCCCATAAACAGCTCTCTCGCAATACATACAACAGGACCTCCGGGTAAAATCATTCATAAACAAATTAATGTAAAACCGAAATGCACAGAGGTATAAAAGTCCGATGTTTTCATAAATATATACTCAGTTCCAAAAGTCTCTTAAATGGTTTAGTACTCTAAATTCTCTTAACAGTAGCTCAGGATATTTCTATGAAAACACTGGACATGCAATTAAGTTTTACATTAATTTGTTTATGAATGATTTACATGGAGGTCCTGTTGTACACAGGGCTTTTTTGTAGCAGGAACTCCTTTGCATAATTAGGCCCACACCCCCGATGTAGCCGATCCTCCTGGAGCTTACAGTAGGCCCTGTACGAAGAACCCTGTAAGCTCTTTCAAAGCGGGAGTGCCAAGTTGCCTTCCTGCACATTGGGACTCTACAAATGTATTGGACTTTATTATCTTTAGCATTGGTGAAGGTATCCCTGCAATAATATTGTCCTTACCTGTCATTATTTTTGAAGTACAGAGTACTTCTACAGCAATGAGGATCCTGTGAATTTAGGGGGAGGTATTTGTGAGTTTTCTGCACTGTGCAGGGGGTTGGACTAGATGACCCTGGAGGTCTCTTCCAATTCTATGATTCTATGATATTTTGTAATTGCAGTCACTGTAATCCGAGAGTTCTGGGTTTTTTCCCCAAGTCTCCAGGTGGGTTTGAGCAATGGAGCCCAGAAGCAAATGTTGGTGGGGGGTAGTAAGAAAGACAGAGCACCATAAAATTTAAAGGGTCTGGAGCTCTGCTCCTGTGAGCTCCTGCCCAAAATGAGGCCTGTCTCCAGCCCTTCCCCCCCACCACTCCAAATTCTGGGAACTGTAGCTGTGTACAGGAAGCCAGGAAACTCGAACAAAGAATCCTCATGCCCTGAAAAGTATAAAAAGACCCTCTTTGGAGAGCTGCGTATAGATTGCTCCACAGTACAAATGAGGTCACCGTAGACCTTGTCATCTGGTTTTGAACATAAATTTAATACCTTCCTTGACATGAGGAGTGTGTGGGTGTGCAGGGGAGGGGCGGGGGGCGGGGGCAGAGTTAAGGGGAAGTACATCATGCCAGCATGCTCTGAGTCAGGATGAGTTCCAGTGCGAACAAGTCCCTGCTCTCCAGGGTCCAGCGTCACTGTCCCCATTAATCTATCCAAGGTGATGAATCTGTATGGATCTGTTGGAGATGGTTATTGTCACACGGAGACCCCCTCGAGTGACAGGAGAGCTAATTGTTACTTGAGCAATCAAGCTGTTTTCAGCGCGCCCGGGGTGAGGAGCCAGGAAAGAGGTGGCACGGTTTGCGCTGCAGGAGAAAGCATTCAAAGGCTTTGGCTGTGGCTTCATGTTCTGGGAGAAAGAGGATACAAACAGTTGGCCACAATTTTTGTTGTCGTTGTTGTTGTTGTTCAAGAGTTTTTAAAACACTACTTGCAACATTCAAGTCGCACCTTTAAGATCAACCAAGTTTTATTCAGAACGTAAGCTTTCGTGTGCTCTCTAAGCACACTTCATTAGACAAGAGGATCAGGAGAGCCAGTTTGGTGTAGTGGCTAAGTACGGGGGACTCTTATCTGGGAGAAGCGGGTTTGATTCCCCGCTCCTCCACTTGCATCTGCTAGCATGGCCTTGGGTCAGCCATTGCTCTGGCAGAGGTTGTCTTTGAAAGGGCAGCTGCTGTGAGAGCCCTCTCCAGTTCCACCCACCTCACAGGGTGTCTGTTGTGGGGGAGGAAGTAAAGGAGATTGTGAGCCGCTCTGAGACTCTTTGGAGTGGAGGGCGGGATATAAATCCAATATCTTCATCTACCTCACAGGGTGTCTGTTGTGGGGGAGGGAAGGTAAAGGAGATTGTGAGCCGCTCTGAGACTCTTCGGAGTGGAGGGCGGGATATAAATCCAATATCTCCATCTACCTCACAGGGTGTCTGTTGTGGGGGAGGAAGGTAAAGGAGATTGTGAACCGCTCTGAGACTCTTGAGTGGAAGGCGGGATATAAATCCAATATCTTCATCTACCTCACAGGGTGTCTGTTGTGGGGGAGGAAGGTAAAGGAGACTGTGAGCCGCTCTGAGACTCTTCGGAGTGGAGGGCGGGATATAAATCCAATATCTCCATCTACCTCACAGGGTGTCTGTTGTGGGGGAGGAAGGGAAAGGAGATTGTGAGCCAGCTCTGAGACTCTTTGGAGTGGAGGGCGGGATATAAATCCAATATCTTCATCTACCTCACAGGGTGTCTGTTGTGGGGGAGGAAGGGAAAGGAGATTGTGAGCCGCTCTGAGACTCTTTGAGTGGAGGGCGGGATATAAATCCAATATCTTCATCTACCTCACAGGGTGACTGTTGTGGGGGGAGGAAGGGAAAGGAGATTGTGAGCCACTCTGAGACTCTTCGGAGTGGAGGGCGGGATATAAATCCAATATCTTCATCATCTTCTTCTTCTATTGTGGACTGAACTACAAGCAGTTTGTTGATTAAGCATGCAGACTGATCACATGGTAAACCAGTGTGGCTTGGCCAAATGGTCTGGATAGCCATAAAAGGTAATAAAAATCCTCTGCCAATTGGTGTTTCTGTAAATCTAGGTGAATCACAAAAGGACTACAACTAGGAAATACACGTCTTTTGTGATTCACCTAGATTTACAGAAAAACCAATTGGGTGGGAATTTCCTGAGATTTCCATCTCAGCGCCAAAAGGATCCTAGCTGCTGTGTTAAAGTGTGCCAGCAAATGTCTCATCTCTTTAGAATAGTCCTCAGGAAATATGTTCAATTAAAAATAGTTCTGGTTTGAAATGAATCTGAGTCTTCATAAGCTTCTGTAACGTTTCATGCACCATTTTCCAATAATCTTTCACCATCTCACACGTCCACCACATATGGTAAAAGGTACCAATCTGTTTAGTGCATTTCCAGCATTTGTTAGACATATTAGTATAAATCTTACACAATTTCTGTACGGGCCAAGTACCATCTATAAAACATCTTATACAGGTTAGTTACTAACCTAAGCCGAGGTCAGACGCACATAAAGAAGAGAAGAAGAAGATATTGGATTTATATCCCGCCCTCCACTCCGAAGAGTCTCAGAGCGGCTTCACAATCTCCTTTACCTTCTCCCCCACAACAGACACCCTGTGAGGTGGGTGGGGCTGGGAGAGAGCTCTCACAGCAGCTGCCCTTTCAAGGACAACACTCTGCCAGGGCTATGGCTGACCCAAGGCCATTCCAGCAGGTGCAAGTGGAGGAGTGGGGAATTAAACCGGTTCTCCCAGATAAGAGTCCGCGCACTTAAACCACTACACCAAACTGACGAGATGGGTATGGGATGAAAGCCAGATGCATGTCGGATTTTATGCGGTTGTCCAAACATCAGCATCTGCCAATGGTTGTTGGCTCGTTGTGTCCCCGAACTGCCATGACTGAGACTCGGACTTTTTTGATAGTACATTAAATCCAGAATAAAAATGCTTCCGATGACTCCCAGCGCCATACTTTCTATGTTTGAACGCCTCCATTGTAGCCGACTCGTCGCAAGCGCACATCTGCTTCCCTGCGGAGAGCCCACTCCAAATGATTTCTTTGCGCCAGCAATTGTTGACTCAGCCTTCCAACCTTCCGAGGTCGGTAAAATATGCACCCAGCTTGCTGGGGAGGAAAGTATAGATGACTGGGAAGGCAATGGCAAACCTCCCCGTAAAAGGTTCCCCACTTTTGGCTTACGTTCTGAATAAAGGCTTTTTTGGTCTTAAAGGTGTTACTTGACTCCTACTTTGTTCTATGGCGTCAAGCAGCCACCCATTATCCCAAGGTCTTTCTTCCTGTTGAAAGACCAAGGGCTTTGGTTTCAAAACAGTCCCTTCACAGTGGCCATTTTGTATTTGTATTGTATTTGTTGTTCAGTTCGCACAGTTGAGTCCGACTCATCACGACCCCATGGATCACATCACGACTGGCCCGTCTATCTTCCACCGCCCTCCTACGTTTGTTCAAATTCATGTTCATTGCATCGATAACACTGTCTAACCAGCTCATCCTTTGCAGTCCTCTTCTTCTTTTACCTTCAATCTTCCCCCAGCATCAGGGTCTTCTCCAGGGAATGCTCCCTTCTCATTGGATGGCCAAAGTACTTGAGCTGCACTTTCAGTATCTGATCTTCCAAGAAACAGTCAGGGTTGATTTCCTTTAGAACTGACTGATTTGATCTCTCTGCTGCCCCAAGGGACTCTCAAGATTCTTCTCAAGACCACATCTCAAAAGCATCTATTCTTCTGCGCTTGGCTTCCTTATGGTCCAACTCTCACAGCCATACATTACTACTGGGAATATCATTGCTTTGACTATACAGACTTTCGTTGGCAGTGTGATGTCTCTACTTTTTATTTAGTCTAGATAATATAATAATAAATTTTATTTATATCCCGCCCTTCCCCGCCGAGGCAGGGCTCAGGGCGGCTTACAGGACATGGCAAGAGCCATATTAAAACAATAAAACAAGATTATACAGTTCAATACAGTTAACAATTAAGTATTTAAATAATCTCAAAACAGTCTAGGGTGAAGACACTATTCTATGAAAGTGCCTTCCTATTCCACAACTCCTTAAAAAAGCATTATTGCTTTTTTAAGCAAGCTGCCCCCTTGGGTCAAAAACAAGCCTGTGCATTGTGTACATCAAGGATGTCAAACATGCAGCCCAGGGGCCAAATTAGGCCCCCGGAGGGCTCCTGAGCAATTGACTGTCATCAGCTTCCTTCTGCATCTCTCTTGCTTCCTTCTGCATAACAGCTTGCTTTGCAAGGCTTGCTCGATTGCACAGGAGCTACAGAGCAAAATCTCTCTTGGCTGAGGCTCCTCCCTTGGGGAGAAAGGGCGGGGGAGGGAGAGCTTGCTTCCCCAGGCTTTCTCAATGGCATTGTGAAAAGAGAAAAATCACGGATTTTTCTCTCTTTACACACTGCTTGTTTTCCTTGATTCTCTTCCTGATTTGTTTTTCTCAATGGCATAGCAGAGCTACTGAGCCAAGCCTCTCTTCCTTCTATTGGATGAAGCTCCTCCCCCTCCCAGTCCCCTGGGGAAGGAAGAAAAGAACCAAAGCCACCTTTGCCCAGTT